>NC_056744.1:1428063834-1428364668 GCF_019279795.1 Protopterus annectens
AGGAGACTTCTTGCTAGGCTTTTAAATGCAGAGATGAGTGACCCCCGATTGCCTCCAGAGGTGGAAAATCGGGCCTCTGTTCAAAAGTGCTGGAAAGGCTTCCTGAAGAAAAAATCCCGGGAACCCTGATGTTGCAGTCTACCTCTGTTGCGAGGGAGGCATCTTCCATTACTGTCCCCCCTCTCTGCTTCTTGGGGAATTTCACCAGGCATAGTCTGGAAAGACCCTTGAGATTTCTGGAACCACATTTTGCATGTTCCTCATTACTTCCTAGAAAAGGACTTCTGAGAAGTGGAAAAACATACTTCTACAGCAGATAGGGGCCATTTGAAAAGAAATTTGCTGTCCTCAGGTACATTTGTACAATCTATCTGACCTTTTTGGGGCCGGAGGTTGTGAATCAGGGTTTTTGGATGCAGAAAGGAAAGCATCCTGAAAAGCAGATGGCATAGGTGGAACAGCTGATGGAGAAGGGGAGTCCATCTGTAAGAGTTCATAATACCTCTTCTGCACTTCTGAAACTTGTGAACTTTCCCACTTGAAAAAGTCTCTCATCCTTGAGATTGTTTCTCCAAAGCAGGGGTCAGTAACCTAAGGCACTCGTGCCAAGCGTGGCACGTGGAACAATTTTCAATGGCATGCTGAGTGAATTGAAATACAAGAAACTCTGTGCGAGAGATCAGAGAGAGTGACTGAGTGAATCCACGTATGAAAGCTGAAAAGACTGTATGCGTGAGCGATCAGAGAGAGTGGCAGAGTGAATGCATGTATGAAAGCTGAAGAGACTGCGTGGGTGAGCAACTGGAAAGAGTGACTAAGTGAATGCATGTATGAAAGCAGAACATATTGTGTGGTTGAGCAATCAGAGAGAGTGAGTGAGTGAATGCATGTATAAAAGCTGAAGAAACTGTGTGGGTGAGTGATCGGAGAGAGTGACTGAGTGAATGCATGTAAGAAAGCTGAACAGACCGTGTGGGTGAGTGATCGGAGAGAGTGAGTGAGTGAATGCATGCATAGCTCTCACTGCTCTTTTAAACTTAGAAAGGTGTGCAGCTAGAATAAAAGGTCCTGTGTTACCATGCATTTTCTGAAGGATATAAAAGTTTGAAACTGAAATGACTGCCATTATTTTGTGAATTCAGTCCTCACTGATTTGCCACAAAAATCCAGAAAATCACAAATTTTATGAGGAACAGACCAAAAATATGCAGCAAAAATCTGGACATTCTGAGAAAATACAGTTGAGTGGCATGAATGCAGTCATGTATGAAAGCTAAAGAGACTGTGTAGGTGAGTGATTGGAGAAAGAGAGAGTGAGTGAGTGAATGCATGTATGAAAGCAGAAGCGACTGTGTGTGTGAGATAGTGATTGTAACATCTACCAGTAGCAGCTAACAGATTATTCTGCTCGGTATTAATTTTTTCTCTTTATAAAAAGCAGTAAGTATGGTTTTGATTTGCTGCTTAATCAAAACCATACTTACTGCTTTTTATAAACAGATAAAATTAATGTTGAGTAGAATTGAGTTCAGTTACATCCTTTCAAAATGGAAGTTATTTATTTATGCTTTGTTGACCCAGTTAGTCATACTATTTAGTTCTCACACAGCAAGAAGACGTGGGAATACATGGTGATCCAAGGCAGAGTTTTACTCCGTATGCAAAAAGCTCTGTATTTTTAGGAACTTATTAAACAAGTGTAGAGAGAGTGCTGCACCACCAATATGTGTATGAAGGAACCACGTTGGACTGTGAGCAGATTACAATACAATACAGTATAGTCTGTTTGTTATTACATCACCCTTTGGCTGATGTTACGTGGGATTCCTGAACTTAGAGCTCTCTAGGGTGTCGCATACTCATGCCAGTGTAGTCCGTGGACCATAACACAAAAAACTGTGTTGCTATTAAGTAATATGGTACCTTAAATGACTCAGAAAAGGCAAAAACTTGATGTCCACTCCTTTCAAGACTTTTGGACAAACAAATATGGATTCATACAATAAGAGGATTGTGCTGTTTGTGCTCTGTGTTCTGAAACTGTCATGTGCCATACGTCAAGTGTACAAAGACACCATCCAACCAAACATCAGTCCCTGTCTAAAAACTCTGAAGAAAAAAGTGAAGCCATAAAAAAGGCTGTTTCTGGTTATAAAAACAAACTATTATTTTTAGTCAAGTAACTGGAACCAAAAATAAAGCTATAGAATGTAGCTCAAAATTGCTCAGTGTGTGGCTTTGAAGGCTAAACCTTTCACAGATGGAGAATTCATCAAGGAAACTTTTTTGGGCAGTGCTGAAATTTTGTTTAATGACTTACCAAATAAAGAAACAATACTGTCTCAGATTTGAGAAATACCAGCTTCTGCGAGATCAGTCGAGAGATGCATAACTGATATGGCTGAAAATGTAATGGTAAAACAGACAACCGGGTTACAAAAAGCTGTTGTATTTATAGTGTCGCTCTTGACAAAATTGTCAATGTGAATGATGTGGCGCACCTAGCAATAGTTGCCCAATATTGTGACAACGACCATATTTATGAAGAACTGTGGTGCTTGATAACTCTTGCTGGTACAGTCAAGGGAGATGATAAAATGTTTGTTGTTACTACTGATGCCACCCCTGCAATGGTCAGAAAGAACAAAAGATTTGTCAGACTTCGTTAGGATCATGTTGGATGGCAAATATTGAGCTTCCATTGCAATATACACCAGGAGAGTTTGTGTGCGACAATTTCATTACTGTGTTTGAACTCTGTAATGGAAACTGTTGTCAAAATAGTTAACTTCATAGTATCTCGCTCTTCACTGACCCACACGCAATTCAAATCTCTTCTATAACAAATAGAGAGCTCATATATGGACCTCCCGCTGTACAGCAATGTTTGTTGACTTAGTCGAAATAATGTTTTGAACAGATCTGTATCAAGTCTGGAAGCAATCAAGGTGTTTCTTGATGCAGAGAATAACATTTCCCAGAATTGAATGACGATGATTGGTGGATGTTTCTGGCTGACATAACTAAACACAAGAATGACTTAAACTTGCACTTACAAGGACAAGGTCAAACAGTAGTTGAACTTTTTGATCACTGGAAAGGATTTGTGTGAAAATTATATATATTTTGCCATGATATTACCACTAACACCTACAAGTACTTTCCAAAAGTAAAGGCTCATTCAGATCGATTTACTGTCAACAAGGATGAGCTTCAGAAGGATGCTGACGTGCTCAAAGGAGAGTTTGTCAAACAAGGTCAAGACTTCCAAATTTATGGGCCCATATTTTCTTACCTCATCAAGCCCGACTTAACTGATCTTACTACAACCCCATTTGACCTATCTTTTTGAGTGGATAGATGTTTACAATTTTGAAATACAGCACATCAAATTCAAGTAATCAGGGTTATGGATGATAAAATTTGTAAAACTGAGGAAAACTCTTGAAGGAAACTGCTTGGAAAAGTCAGCTGCCATCCTCAACTGATGAACATCCCTGTCTGAAATGTTCACCTGTTTGAAGAAGGTTGCATTTGCTCTGCTTTTGGCTTTTGGGTCAACTTATACATGTGTACAAATTTTCTCACGCATGAAAGCTGTTTTGAGTCACAGAGAAGCTGCCCAACACCTGTGCATTCAGAAGCCTTTGTAAAGCTGAAAGTAACCATATACACACCTGCTATTGAACAATTAACCAAGGAGAAGCAAGGGCAAGGGTCCCATTAATTGATTAATAACTCAGATCAATAATAATCAGTGATTACTCATATTACACATTTTAATAATGTGTTTCATGTTTGATTTATTTCATTGTTTTGTTCTTCCAACTATTGGACTTTCTGTCTTAACAAAATATACATTTGACAATTTTATAATAAAATTTCAAAATGTGTTCAGAACTTAAATTTTGCAAAAACATAGTTTTTGTATGTATTCTTATTTATATTAAAATATTGAATAATCAACAAAGAATAGAATAGTTATTTAATGTATTGGAAACATGTTAATACAAGATCAAGTTAATGTGGTTCAATGGATGTTGTATAAGCCTATCATACTTTTATATGCAGCCACCACTAAAATACATTAACTTGATCTTGTTGCCAGAACGTCCCTATTTGAGCAGGATTGTTCCGAGTTCAGCAGCCCAATCCCGAGACCCATGGAGCCACTTTTATTCAATACGGAACATCCTGCACTGAATAGAAGCAGCTCTATGACAGAAAGACCTTCTTTTTTTTTTTGGGTCACTTGAGTGGCTGTCTCTACCTTCGGCACAACACTACTAAAAGGTTGTTGTTCCCTGCTCCAAAGGATATGTTTTCCTCAAGGGAGTCACCACCGCTGGCATCAACTTCAGGGTAAGCATAACCCAAGGGGGAGTCAATTTGTGCTGAGTAAGCCAGAGACTCACCTTTCAGAGGCCTTCTGTTCCACAGCAGAGCTCCTAGGCAAAGGAGGAGGAGAAACTGGAGTAGGACTTTGAACAGAGGAAGATGTTAGAGTTAGAAAAGCATTAACTTTCCCTGAGGCAGCAGGCAGTTTGTAGTGAACTCATTCCATGGTGGAACTACTGGTCAAACAGCTTTTGTGTTAACTGACTGCCTTAGGACTTGGTTTTCGAAGGGTCTTTTATCTTGTTGCTATAAAAGTATTACCTTTGTGTGACTTTGTGGTTATCTTGCTAAAGGTTCCATTGTGCCTGAGACTGCTTCTTAAACAATCTAAAAATACAGAGCTGATATAAGTATTTTTTTGCTCTTGATCTGTTTTAGTGATTCTTAACAGTACTATTCTGTTTTTATTTATTTGCTTGACTGAATTATTACTTATCTGTGTCTGCATTTATATATTTGTTTGACTTCTGTCTGAATTTTGTTTTTCTCCAGCGCAACTGCTGGTGTGTTCTTAAACTTGGTGGCTTTTGCAGTTGCCCGCCCCTACTATAAATTTGATCTGGGACACTCCTCCCAGTCCCATCTCATTAGCTCATTCTACCTAATACAGAGAGATCATTTGGGAAGGCCAAACCCCCAGTTTCTTAACCTTGAATTATCTTCTGTTCCTCCTCTCTCCCTTTCCACTTTACTTAAAAATAAATAAATAAATAAATAAACTCTTTATTCAGCTGCTTTTACTGTATTTGTTTTCATTCTCCTGCTCTATTGCTTCATCTTGCTTTTTCTGCTACTTGCTGCTTGTTCTCTAAAGTGTTCAAGTGCATCTTTTCTGCTGCATTTATTACTGCTTATTTATAGCCTGTTTAAATTGTCAGTGTTATTCTATGCCTTTTGGTTTTGGTTTAAGCACTAGGGCTTTAGGCCTACCCCTTAAATCTCCCTGGCTTTTCTCCCTCATATTCTGACAAATATGGATGGACAATTTTCTACAGTTTCTCCTGCCAGTCTGGTTGACATGGGCATCCTGAGACAATGTAGCAACTGTCACATGTACACAGACAGTCATCTACTACTACTATCTAGGAACACAATCTGTAAGAGATGCAATTACATTAGGAGCCTAGAGTCCATGCTCTCTCATTCACAAGCCAGTATGTCTAGCACTGAGCAGGTTGCCAACACAATCACTGCACTTCATCCACTATCCATACCTACACAACACACATCCACATATGCAGAGGTCCTCAACAAAAACATAACCAAATAAAGGAGATCTCCAAAGCAAAAACACACATGATTCCCACAACCCTCCACACCACACACCATGCAAAGTTCACACACCTGTGTCTCACAGCCACTAAGGCTCAACCATAAACCCAACATATTAGTCACAGGAGACTCCACTGTGAGATACACAGATGTGCCTCTCACCAGGATGGATAAAAAGAAATTCACGGTTAGTTGTTTGCAGGTGCCAGAATCCACCATATCACAAATGCACTCAGGTCTCTCAAAAACAGGTACTGTTATTACTCTGTCATGGTCCATGTTGACACGAATGACTTGAGATGTACCTCCCTGAACTATATGGAGAGAGACATGATTGAGCTCACTGAATAAGTGTCCCAGGCAGGAATGTCCTAGCCTTAAGCAGCATTCTGCCATCACCCAGAATGATGCCTCAATACAAACTGAAAATGACTGACTTCAACAATTGGCTTAGTTTCTGGTGTCATTCCAGTGGGATCCAGTGCCTGACAGCCTGGGAAGCTATGATCAACAGACCACGATGCTTTGCCTGAGATGGTCTGCATTTGTCTCACTTGGGCTTCAGGCTTCTGGCAAAGGCTCTTGCCTCCCCATAGTGCCTTTTTTTAGGAAAAGTGATTAGGTTAAAACTCCCTACATAAAAATTTCAACAAAACATAAACTAAAGGTCATGCTGCTACACGTTAGGAGTCTAAACACAAAATTTAACTCATTGCAAGCATTCTTAACCCTGGAAGATGCTCATATCTGTGCAGTCACAGAAATCTGGTTCAAAGCTACGGAGAGTACCCCAGCCTTACCTGGTTACTCATCCTATCATACATTCAGAGCCCAAGCTGCGGGCAGTAAAGCCAAAGGAGGTGAGTTTCAATATATATTACAGACATACACACTTCCAAGCTGGTCAAACAGTATGATACACAAGAGACAATCCAATTGCAGTTAATCATTGACAAGACCCCTATTCAAATCATAGCTAGCTACCGGCCCCCAAATTTGACTCAAGATTCCCATTCCGCCTATCTGGACCTCTTTGAATCACAATTCAACCCTTTACCCTGATCCTGTGCGACTTTAACTACCCAAACATAGACTGGAAGAATACTCATGCCAAACATAAATGCCCAGGGATTCCTAGATTTTGTTAATGCAAACACCTTGGAACAGCTAGTCGATACCCCCATAAGAGGTGATAATATCTTGGACTTGGTATTAACCAACATGAGTAACCACTGCAGCATCACTACAACATCAACCTCCCTGGTAAGATCCGACCATAAAGTGGTCACTTTCAAAGTCACCATCTCCTCCACCCCCCACCCCCCAGTAAGAGTCAAACAAAAAACTTCTCCATAGCTGATTACAACCTCCTGAGGAATGGTATAAACAGCTTCACAGTCCCGTCCCCCTCTGTAGGAACTGCCACCAATGTCCAAAACTACATCAAAGTACTTTAAGAACATTTATATAAATACATGGAACCAGGAATACCTGACAGGACAAAATCATCCTCCGCATGGAAGAGTAAACTTGTCTGGTGAACATCTGCAATAAATAAAATCTATAACAAAAGGAAAAAATTGCTGTCCAGGACCAAGAAGGAGCAGGTGCCCAATTGGACACAATCTCTCCTTAGCCTGGATAACCAAATAAAAGCACTAGTGAAATCCTTCAAAGCAAATTTCGAGTCCAAATTGGCCACAATCATAAGGCCTTCTTCACATATGTCCACAATCGCAAAGGAAGCACCAAGATCTGCTCAGAACTGGTGGTTAAGGACACCACATATACAAATGCCATAGATATAGCCAACTTGGTGGCTGACAGATTCAGTGAAAACTTCACCCCTCTGCCCCCCCATCAGTAAATCAGGATATCCCCATTACCTGCCCCCTTTCCCTTATATCTAGGGTATAGGTCATCACTGCTCTCTCAAAGGCAAATAAAATACAGCCTACATGGGGGCCTGATAACAGATAACATCCCAGGCTGCATACTACATGAACTCAGGCAGGAACCTGCAGCACATTAGGCACCCTATTCAACCAAAGCCCGAGTACCAGCTTCGTCAAAGTGGAGTAGAGGACAGCCATTGCGATCCCTTTGCACAAAGGTAGAGCATTCACTGATCTGGGAAATTATAGACCCATCAGCCTAACTAGCCTGATATGCAAGCCCATGGAACGGACTATCATGGACCTCATTAACAAGGACATTGGCAAACTCCAAACAGTCGATCGTACACAGTTTGGAGGTCATGTCTGTTAAATTTGGTCAATTTCTTTGAGACAGTCATCAAAGTCATGTAAGAGGGGAAGACAGTGCACACCACCTACCTTGACCTTGTCAAAGCCTTCGACACTATTCCCCACTCGGGCATAATAGATAAACTCTCTCAACTAGGCATCAATCCGTATGTTACCAGATGGGTGGCAAACTGGTTCACTGATAGAACCCACCTAGTCAAAATAGGGGAAGCCACCAGAAGCAGTAGAGCTGTAATGATGACAGTACCCCAGAGATTTGTCTTGGGGTCTCTGTTATTTGGAATATACTTTTCTGAGGTACACGCCAAAACCAGTGGGCTGTGGCTGACCAAGTTTGCAGATGACTGCAAGCTGGGCAATGTCATCAATTCCCCTAGTGATGTGGACATCCTTCAAGAGGGTCTCATCCAAACAAATGACTGGTGGCAGATACTTAGCCTCAAGCTAAATAGCAAAAATTGCATCATTATCCCCTTTGGGGCAGAGTGATGTCTCCACAAATTATCACATTAATAACAATGTCCTAAGCACGTGATCAGTTGTGGGAATTTGGGCACCCAGATTGATAGCAACCTGACTTTTGATCACCATGTTGCTTCCGTTGTATGGAAAGCTATCTACATGGCCCACCTCATAAGTAAGGGTATCTCATCCAGAAACAAGGAGGTCATGACATCCCTGTATTCTTCCCTTAAAAGACCCATTATTGTGTACAATACCCTGTTCAGCATGTACCTCGCAAAGCACATGCAGCAGCTGGAGAGACCACAGATGTTCCTCACCAAGAGAATCCAGGGCCTCAGACATCTACCATACAAAGCTAGGCTAAAAGCCCTGTCCCTCTACTCAGTTTCATACAGACTCCTCAGAGGTGACCTCTGTCTGGCATACAAAGCAATCTCAGACTATGCTTTGATGAGACTAATGCATATCCACAAATCAAGCTCCACTCAAGTAACCAGCACACGTGACCTCAACCTGGTCTGTGACATTAACAGGACTTGTTGGCAGGACAGATTTGTGTCCCAGAGACTCCCCCATCTGTGGAACAGACTCCCTCTCCATGTCAAGCAGAGTACCTCTTTACCCCTTTTTAAGCACAACCTGGATAATTAGATGGGAAACAGAAAATACACTCCTGGGATTCCACCTTTGTCCCTGCTGGACACAGGCGTCAGGTGCTGACTTGTCTAAACATGGGCTAGACTCTTGGCTAGGCTTATAAGGGTCTCAGGGCCAATAGCCTAGTAACTTCCTATGATCCAATGAGAAAAAGCTTGCCAGTCTAGGGAAGGATCCTGAGAGGTGGAAACATGTTTTTGTTTCTTTTTAAGGGGAGGATCAGTCCTAGGATGAGATAGATGAGCCGATGTAGGTCTAGGTTCTGAGTGTCAGATTGTCTTCAGTGGCTAAGCCAGGAGAAGTACTGCGAGGGAAGTCCAAAGAATTAAGCCACGGTTCCCTCTTATTTTCCTGAATAGATGTCTGCAAGGCCTCTGCAAAATAAAAGAACTCTCCTTCCAAACCAGTACCCACTGCAGCAAGAGAACCAAGCACAGCACAGACCTCCAGGCCTTCGATGGCCTTGAGAGGGACATCTGGGTTCAGAGGCGCAGCCGAAGATTCAGGCTAAACCTTTTTTCCTTTCTTCTTCAGAGGCTCAACAGACGGACCCCCCCCCCCCCCACTGCAAGCACTAGTTGCTTGAGTTTCTGATTTTCGAGGTAGATGATCAGGTAAGAAAGATGACTATGGAGTGTCTCACGGACAAATGCCTGACAAATCGCACAAGCCTTATAGTCATAAGTGGACCCCAGACAGAAAAGACACTGATCGTGGTTATCTTTGTAAGGAATTTGTCTTCCACAACGGCTCTTGCCTTTCCTGGATGACATTAACTTTGAAAAAAGCAATAGCAAGAAAAACACAATTACATTCCCCAATGGGACACTTATCTGAAACAACCACATGGCGATCAGAAGAACAGTAGATGATGGGCTGGCAGCAGAGAACTTCTGAGGATGGTATGTGCAGACGTCACTTTTATGGTCTACATCATCTGCAATCCTATGCGCAACGTTGCACGTACCTTGCAGTAATTTAAGTCTTTGGTATATTGGCCGGACATTCGGGGCGCCTAGGCAGGAAATCTCTCATGTTATGAAAACTACAACATGGGAACAGAAGGGCATCCACAGTCCAAGGGTGATAGTACTTGGGAGGAGTAGGCCAAGGAATCCTCAGAGTCTGATTCTTCTGCAGAGGAATTAGGTTCCCTAGATCTTTTAGGAGTACAGGACCAGGGAAGGATAGGAACCGAAAAGCCCTGAGGTGGTCTCAAGGCCATCAAAGCATTAAACCCTGAGTAAAATCCTGCCATTTCTTCTGAGGATCTTTGGGATTGGGAGAAATAAGCTTAGTCTTCTGTCTTTTCTTAAGGAGGACAAAGACTTCAACAAACCTCGGCAGCTCAAAACCCTGCCTTGACTCAATCAAGATACCAAGCACCTCCTCTCTAAGATCTTGGTAATAACCCTAGTCCCTTCAATTATGATCAGCCCCGGTTCCACATCCACAGTGGACATCTGCAAAGCCCCACAGGATGTGTGAGAAATCGGTTCCATGCCAGCCACCAACAGCGTTGTAGCAGAGGGACCAACGTCAGCATTGGGATGGTCTTCAGTGCTACTATCCACCTCAACAGAGGTGTCTGTCAGAGGCTGGACAGCTGCAGTATCAGACCTTGACTTTTTAGCCTTTTTCTTACGGAGCAGTTATACGTTGGGGCATGAGGATTCAGCCACAGTACCCTGAGCCAACAACTCGAGACACTGATTCTCAGGATAAATGGGAAGAGTAGACAGACGGTTGCAAAGAGTCTTCGGTACAAATGCCTGAGAAATGCAGCACTGAGTCTGGTCCTGAGAAATGCCTAGACAAAACAAAAACTTGTCATGACAATCTTTATGGAAAATCTTTTCCCACACTGACATTCCCATTTCCTGAATTATATGAATTCTCAAAATGCACTATAAAGGGAGGAAAAAAAGGAACCTCAATGAGGTACTTATCTGAAAAATGCTTGGTATAACCAGCACAACAAAGGATGCTCAGACCGATGTACAACTGTGGTGTTCAGACTGGCAGCAAAGAAGTTCTAAGTATGGAGTGTCCGTATGTCACCTTTATGCCCTATGCTGCTGCAGGGAGCATGTCTGCTATACATTGCTAGGAAGAATTAAAGGCTTTGGTATACTAACTGGACATTAGGATCTCTTGCCAAGGATCTTCCATCAGTTATGAATACTGCAACACTGATATGGAAGGACATCATCTTTTCTGTAAATTCCCCAGGTGATCACATTAGACTTGACTGTAACTATAGATAACATATTAGCAACAGCTGCATATCTGCATGAATATGATGAATATGGTAAGAGGTACAGGTTACTGTGTGACATTATCCAAGACCCAAATTGAGAATAAAAGTCATCACAGGTACTTGTCATCCAACTGCTATGTCTTGAAACATCTCAATGTTACCTGCAATCATTATTGAAAGGATAAAGCAACATTTCCATATTTCTGTAAATATATGCAGAAATTACAGTTTCTTCCTTGAAGGTTGGGTGCCGGGCTGGCAACTTGACACCGTAAAAATTCACTGCCAATCATTAGCCGACCAGAGTTCCGCTGTGGCGACCCCTAACCATGAAAAGCCGAAAGACAGTTATATGCAGAAAGTACAATTATGTAAAATCTTAACGGAAGATGGCCTTCCCTTTACTACTGCACTATTCTTTACTAAAAGGACCGCCTGCCCAGGGTATCACAATGTCCAGCCAGTATACCAAAGTCTTAGGTTTTTAAGGATGTTGCATTTAACATGTATGCTCCCTACTCGGAGCGTAAGGGATAAAGGTGACATACAGATGTACTTACCTCAGAACTGAATAGCCCCAGGAGGAACAACAGCCCAAGGAGAAAAGGAGGAACACGTGCATCCAGAAAGAAAAAAAAGTAGAGAGAAAAAGGGGGAGGAGGGAGGAAAGTGAGCAAATACTGCAACAGTGAAGGGAAGGATATCTATGATAAGATTTTACACAACTGTACAATGTCCTTCCATATTGCTGTTGCAGTGTTCTTTATTACAGGCAGAGTACAAAAGCTCAAAATGAAACTTAGCTGGAGGAAGGCCCAGCAGGATAGCCCTGGCAAATCCAGTTCTAGCCATGGAAACTACATCCAGCTTGTAATGTTTAGTGAAGGTATGGACTGAAGTCCAGAGGAAGACACAGCCCAGGTAGAATGAGCCTTTACAGAAGCAAAAAGGCTTTTCCCATGAAAGTAGTAACAAAAAGAAATGACCTTAGAAGAAATGGTTTGCTTAGAAACAGCCAAACCTAGAGATCTAGGATGAAAAGAAACAAAAAAGTTGCTCAGACTTTTATTTATTTAAAATTTGTTTTACCAGGATAATCCGAGTGGACAGCTAGTGTCCATTTTCAGCAGAGTCCTGTGGGAAAAAGCTCCAAGAACTTACAGTGTAATTAAAGAATAAGAACATAGTAATTAAAGAATAAGAACAGTTAGGATAACATGTTGAAGTATGGTAACATTTTAAAAAGAGGGCTAATAATTAAAGGCAAATACATTTAGAAAACGTTTATATACTTTAAATGATAAGAACCGTTAGGATAGCATGTTGTAGGATGCTAACATTCAAGAGAGAGCTAACAAATTAGAGGCAAATTCATTTAAGTGATAAGAACAGTTTAGGATAACATGTAGAATGCTAACATTTATAAAAGGCGAAACAGTTAAAAGCAATATAAGCTCATAGTACAGATATGTGATCACAGGTCTTATAGTGGTATAAGCCTAAGTACAATAGATGTACATAAAGTTTTCAAAGTAAGCAAATATTTACAAAATATACAGTGCACATGGGTGGCGCAAAATGACAGTGAACAGTATGCATCAGAGGCCTCAGAGTATTACCTGCCTACAGTGGGGTGAGGGTTCGGGGGGGATCATTGCAGTTGTATAGGGGAGTGATGTAAAGGTGTGATTTAAGGAGGTCTTTGAATGTGGATGTGCAATTGTGCAACCTGAGGTCAGGAGGCAGGGTATTCCATGCTTCTGCAACCTCACGGGAGAATAGAGATTCTCCAGAGCTATTCTTACATGGATTAACTTCAATCAGAGCTTTGTTACTGGATCGTAGTTCCCTGTTGGAGTTGTAGAAGTTTAGAATGCCAGTTAGGGCAAGGGTTTTATCAAGATAGTATAGTATTTGATGAGCTATGTTGAGTTGGTGGTAGCTTAGTAAGTTTTGAAATTCTAACCAGTGTAGATTATGTAGGGATTGGCAGTGGTGGGAGAGTGATTTAGCATTGGATGCGAACCTAGCTATCTTGTTGTAACATGTAGAAAGTTTGTTCAGATCAGTTTTACTAAGATTTTTTTAGAACTGGGGAAGCATAAAATAATGTTGATAAGAGATGAGCTCTTGCTATGGCAGACTTGTGATTGGCCTTAGTCTTATTCAAATAATGTCTGAGTTGTCCATGAATATCCAAGATGTCAAGAACCTTCTCAATGGCAGACTGTGGAGAAGAGGAAAAAAGTGGGCAAATTAACAGACTGATTAAAAGACAATTCATTAACCACCTTTGGCATAAAAGAAGAATTAGTACGAACAGACACCCTGTCCCTATGAAAAACTAAAAAAGGAGGGACAGCCATAAGGGTCGGAAGAGCAAGGAGTGTTCTCATCGCCTTGATGTTGATATGATCTGCCCTCTGATGAAGTGGCCAAAGACCCTGAACTTTTAGAGTGCCGAAAGAAGCACCCCACCCCATGTCTGAGACATCTGAAAAAAGTTCCTGAGAGGGGACTGGGGCCTGAAAAGGAAGCCCTGGGTTGAGAGACAGTTGATGAATCCACCACTGAAGCTCAAGTTTGAGGCATGGAAGAAGAAGAACTAGAAAATCCAAAGTATAACAATGTTGAAGCCATACTGACTTTAGGAACCACTGTAGCCTCCTCATATGGAGCCTGGCCAGAGGAAGTATAGGCATAGTGGAAGCTATGTAACCCAGAACCCTTATAAAACTCCCAGGCCATAATTGAGACCTGAGGAAGAAGGGATTGAGAAAAGGTAATTAGAGCCAGAGCTTTGGGTGGTGGCAGGGAAGCCAGCATAGGAATGGTCTGGAGACTACACTAAGAAGGAGTCAGGAAGGATTTCTGGAAATTTATTGTAAACCCTAAGCACTGCAAGAGGTAAATTGCATGGTAGAGGTTCTGAATCAAGGCCTCTGTGGAGGAAGCCTGAAAGAGTAGGTTGTCCAGGTAAAGAACGACTTGTATTCCCCTCATCCTGCAAAAGGCAATCACAGGACTGAGGCATTTGGTGAAGACCTTGGGGCAGCAGAAAAGCCAAAGGGCAAACCAGAGAACTGAAAATGTAAGGAAGAAACAGACAAATGTAAACATTCCTGAAATGGGGATGAACAGGGATGTGAATATAGGCATCCTTGAGATTCAGAGACCAAGAAAGCCTGAGAAAAAAGAAAAGGAAACAGGGTCTGAAATGAGAGCATTCAAAAAGAAGGGATCTTCTGAAAAGTGTTCAGATGGGAAAGAATGAGAATGGGCCTCTAGGTGCCTTCTTTACTGGCAACCGAAAACATTCTGGAATAAATCCCCATTCCCTTTTCAGGAATAGAAACTGATTGGATGGTGCCTTGGAGCAAAAGACCTTGAAGTACATCCAGAAAAAAAGGCCAGGTGTTCTTGAGGAGACTGAGGAATGCCTAGAAAAGGAGGAAGGGATTTCCACACCATGAAATATTCCTGATGGATGATGGACAGAACCCAAGAATCCTGAGTAATCTTTAACCAGATGGGAAGAGACAGGGAAATATGAACAGAAAAAGGAACCTGATCTAGAATGGAGGGAAGAAGACAGTCAGACAGAAACTGGCATGTCTGGAAAAGGAGGCTTTTGAGTAGCAGAAGTCTGAGTAGACTTAGCAGGAGGTGCCCATCTAGAACCCTTATTACTTTTGGGAGGAGGGCAAGACTGTCTATGTATAAAGGCAGGCTTAAAAGGATAAGTCCTCTGAAATTTGGGAATAGGGAAACAAAAAATGTTTTAATTCCTGCAAGGTCTTGCTCTTCTTTTTCAGGGACTTAAAAAGTTCAGCAGTTGCCGAACCACAGAGATTTTTTACTGTCAAGGGCAGCATTCATCAATTTAGCCTTAATATCATCAGGTAAAAGTTGGAGGTGAAGCCAAGAATAACACCTTAACACAGAACCAAAGGCAGCAGCTATAGAAGAAGCATCAGCTGCATCGTCCTACATTTAATAGAATCAAAAGTAAATCAACAGTATTAGTGCAGTGACAAGTCCGTTACTCATAAGACAAAACTGTAAAAACAAAAAAGTAACTGGAACCACAAGCAGGGATAAAAGAATTGAATGCAGAAAGGATAGAACTGCAATGGAATTTTTGATTTAAGGCACACATACCCCCGGCTTGAATGACAGGGTTACCATCAAGCCCCATTTGAAATGTTTACATACTCAAATACACTGAACTTCTTGTATTTGTTTCCATATTGTACATTTTAAAAATCAAGATTTCAGAACTAGTATTATCACTTACTTTTTACTTTTTATTTCTGTCTATTGTTACTTATAAATACTTTTTACACATAATTGTATATACGTTTTATATTTTATTTTAACTTTATCATGTGACTACAGTTTTAACTTGTGATTTGATCATGTGACTACTGTTTTATCATGTGAGTTGATCATGTGACTATATATTGATTATATAAGCTAAACACAATGAGTTGTTCAGATTTTTGCCTGAAGAAGCCTATATAGGTGAAAGTGTTCTTTGCTCTTGCAATGCAACTCTAAGTGTGTTGTGGATTTTAAACTGTTGGAAACATCTTTTACTTTTTATAAAAGCAACTTTTCAAGTAAGTTCTGGACTTTATACTTTTTGAACAAACAACTGTTGTTTTATCCCTGCTCATGGTTCTGGTTACTTTTTGTATTGCCACATTTAATAGAATGGCAAGCCACTTAAGAAGAGGAGCCCAACAAAGAGAGGGTCAAAACCTTGCCCTCAGAATCAGGAATGTTAGAAATAAACTGATAGACCTGAGAAAGAAGTGCTAAGACATACCTGGCCATATGGGTCTGATAATTAATAGCCCAAAAGGCCAGGGTTGTAATAGTATACACCTTTTTGCCCAGCCACTCCACGGCCCTACTGTCCTTATCAGAAGGAAGCAATTTAGTAGAAGGCAATAGTTTGAAAGGTTTGTTAGAAGAGACAGACACAACAGAGGGTAAGTAGAAAGACATTTGAAAAGAAACTTATATTTATCAGGCACCTTATAAAACATGTCATTTTTTTTAGAGGCTGGAGGCTGGGAATCAGAAGCCTGAGAAGCTGTGAATAAGTGTGTAACAGGGCAGCTAGGTCCAGAAGGACAGCAAAGGGCTTTAGGGACTCCATCTGGAGGAGTTCGTAATACCTCTTCTGGATATCAGAAACCAGAGTACAGTCCCATTTAAGGAATTCCATCATATGAGAGATAGTTTCCCCAAAAGAAAGTTCCTCAAAGGGAAAATCTGGACTAATGGAGTCCCCCTACTCAGAAGCATGATTTAATGGAGAAGGAATCTGAGAGGAATAAGCCAAGGACTCTTCCACAGACTCAAATTTCTCATCAGAAGAGTCCCGTACCCTAGACCTCTTAACAGGAGCAGATGACTGGTGGGAGGGGGGCAAAAACAGAAACTCCCTGCGGAAGCAAACAACCCCTGTGTAACACCCTGACATTCTTTGGGAACAGGGGAAATACGTTTTGTTTTCTGCTTCTTCTTCAAAGGAACGTTAGTCCTAAAGACCTTAGGAGATATTCAATCAATGTAGTGGGAATCTCTTCCAAAACAAAAATCTGCAGAACACCCCTGGGCCCCACAGATATGATCAGTCAAGGTTCCCCCTCAACATTTGTAACGGACGTCTGCAGAGCATCAGAGGATGTGCAAGAAGCCGGATCCATGACAACCTCCAAAGTGGTCATGACAGAAGAATCCAACAGAACAAAGAGACAATCCTCCAGGCTTTCATCAGCCTCAAGAGCGACATCCAGGAGAGGCAGTACAGCAACCGAATCCAACCTGACCTTTTTGGTCTTCTTCTTAGCAGATGGCTGACCCTCGGGACGGAACGATTCTGCCATCACACCCTTTGCCAACAACTTAAGACGCTGGTTCTCTAGGTAGATAGAGAAGGAGGAGAGACGACTGTGAAAGGTTTTAGGAACAAATGCTTGACAAATCCAGTATGAAGCATGGTTGAGAGAAGCACTCTGGAATTTTGAAATCACTTCCATTGCAAAGTAAAGTTTCTTTTAATTGACTGTTATTTTTGTGGCATTTCTAGTGATATATTGGCTTTCCATCAAAGCGAAGTTCAGATGAAATATTCTGTCAGCACAGACATTCTCATTAAAGTCTTCAAGTATCAAATGCATCCATTCAGTGCTTCTTAGACCACATAGGTAAGAACATTTTCTCTGCCTTCTGGACCCAACACTATAACGACCAGTGAGACATCAGGTCTCTTACATGTATGTGAATACTTTGATTTATTTACTTATTTGCCTATAAAGCTTAGTGTCCTTACACTGTATCTGGCACCAACTGCAATGTAAGAGCTAAAACAATCTGCCAATTAGCACCAAGATAGTGTAATCTTTGCTTCTGCTACATCACTTCACAATACTATGCTAGCTCACTGCCAGGCTCTTCCTCCTCCAGCTATGATCATTTTAACCCTTCATTCACCAAAGTTCTGACACAGTCGTCTCCTTAGCAAGCTAATATATGAAGACTTGTGCTTATACTAGGCATCTGTGAAGTTCCAAAGACTGCACTTTCCTTCATCTTTGTAACTCACCTTCCTCCAATCCTGATACTCAAAGTACTAATGCTCACCTACAGGCTATTTTTAAGACATTGACAAAGTATATTGGTGCATACCCACACTGTCATCTTATCACTTAACTGATGCAGATTTCAGATTTCCTCCGTTGAGGGTGTGGTAGAAAACATACATAAATTCCAGCACATACATATTCTCATATATATATATATATATATATATATATATATATATATATATATATATATATATATATATATATAAATATAAATATTGGTAAAGAGCTGAATATTGATAGTTTAGCAAGTCTGCCAAGATTATACAGCCAGCATCTGCAGCCACCCCCGTCCTCACCTTTCCTTCACATTTTTCATCCATTTAAGCCCTTCAGGAGTTAGCTAAACTATCTTTTTCATCTGTCCGACACACTTTTCATGAAGTAACATAATATATGATGCTATTTTACTGCATATTCATCTAAATGCAACAATTCAAAATGTCACCTGCAAAACAAAAATTCAAATGTACTGCATTTTGAAAGACTGTACACACAAAACACACTAACACTAATGGCCTCTTAAAAGTTTTATGTGAAAGGTTTGATTTCCTGGGTTCCCAACATGAAGGTTATACCCTCTACCAGTTTTTATTATTCTATTATTAAGTTCACTACTGCCTCAGAGCAGTGGCAAAGGGGTCTTGAAGTTGAGTGGTTGACCCAGCACACTGTATGCACTTGTAATGTAGTTTGAATGTACAAAAATTTACATAAACATCCCTCAAAGCGGCAAGGACTGAACAACTGTAACTCGATCACTGCTTCTTTGAATACGTCAGTGGAATCTGTACTTTCTGATAGCCTGATTTAAGTCAGTCTCTTAATTCTGCTGCCCAGTCATTCTTCTCCAGCTATGTTTTCTTGTACTCCCATTGGATCATCTTGCAGGCCCATGTCATAATGTTATTCTCCCTATTTCTTCTGTGAGAAGAGCCCTAATTCTTCCATTCATTTATGTATACAAAATCTCTGCCACACATTCTTCTGATCTCTCTTACAGCTTTTGTGTGTATTTTTCCAGGATTATAACTTCTTCTCCTCTAAATGTTCTACATAACTGCACACAGTGGCCCCACTGTGGTTCACAAAGGACACAGAAAGAGGGAAGAATTTCCTTCTTTTGCCTGGAGTCTATTCTCTTAACGACACAGACCACCATCTTATGGGCTTTAGTAACTGCTACTACTCTCTGTGCATAGTTATTCATCTCTGCCACTGCAACCTTCCCAGGGCTTTTTCATGCCCCCATTACTTTTAGTAGCACAAGGACTGAACCACTGATGTGGCACTATAATGTCTTCTGCAGTAAATCTCAACTACCATCGGTCCACTTTCTCTTTGGAAGCAGCTCCAAAGTTATTTGAAAAGAAATACAGGCAACAATACCTGGATATTGAAAATTTCTCAATATAACAAAATAAAAAAAAATAAAAAAGTGGGAATGTAGTAAACCGGATTAGTAAGGTAGAAGTTAAACAAGTAGAAACTGAAGCTAGGATTTAGTGTAGGAAATCCAGCACAGACAATGTTGCACTTTTGGCATACAGTGTCTATGATGTCTCCAAAGCAGACATCCTTGTGTGGTGATCTGGGGGATCCGTCTCCTTCATCGAGATTGGTGTCCTCTGTGAGGGATTCCAAGAGGGAATCCAGGTGTCTCCTTTTACACGTGTGCATCTGAGGGACCTTTACGGTGGGGTGTTTTGGAGATCTATCGGAAGACTCTGGGGGTTCCAAATGGGAAGCAGGCTGGAAGTCCTTTTGGCCAGGCTGGCCCGGGGTGACAAGAGTAGATGTCTCACCCACAAATGCATCTGGAGTGGATCAGAGTCCAAAGCAGGTAGAGTCGAGGCTCTTCTGAGTGTAGAGAAAACCCTCTCCACCACCTCGAAAGCAGAGGGAGATCGGGACATAACAGGCATCCCCATTGCAGCCGAAGCTGTGGATGGGTAAGCGAAGCTCTACGAACCCCAACCACTCCTGGATCCAAGTGGGGAGAAGGAGCCGAGCTGTCAAACGCCAAAGCTCTGAGAGGAAGAGACAGCTCTAAAAATGTTGTGGCTAACGTCAATTCCTTAGAGCTGATACTGAAACTACGGTTCCATGAATCGCTAGGCTCTGAGACAGTTGGAGCCAGGTGAGACAGGGAGACCATCGGGGTTGAGGTAACTGTTTCTGTTGGCTCCGACGTCTCAGCACCAAGAAGGCTTGGACCTGATAACTCCACAATCCAAGGTCAGATCAGAGAAGGAACAATAGGAGTGAAGGCAAGAATGTTGCTCGCAGATCCAGGAGGGGACGGAGCAGGCAAGATCCCCAGCTGGATTTGTGCCTCGAGGCATTTCACCATCATACTATCCATCTCGGCTTTGGAAACGGTACTGGAGGACCTAACAGAAGAAGCTACCGAAGCAAGCCTGGAAGACGGCCTCTGGTGCTGCAGGAGAGGGGACTTATCTCTCTAAGACAGTGACTCGGGAGAGAAACTACAGCTCCAGCGAGGATGGGAGGCTTATATGACTATCAGAGCAGAAGCAGTCAGCTCCAAGGGCCTCAGAATATTGGTGGGAGACTCCCCCAAGTGGCGAGATCTGCTGGGGGATCTCTTCCTCACTTTGTGTTTCTTGGAGGGGGGTTGGGCTACTGAAGTGGAAGGGGGGTATGAAGAGGTGGAACTAGGGAGAAGTTCCTTCAAAATAAGTTTGTTATGGTGGTCAATGAGTGCCCGCTGATTGAAACCAGTACAAATAGAACATGAAGAGTTAAGATGAGTGCCCCTAAGCTACATACTCAACATATGCATCTGAAAGTGGGATTTTGTGCCCTGAAGTGCTGCATTTTCTAAACCCAGTGGGCTTAGAATCGGCTATGTTCTAGGAAACAACAGCAACAAGGCAACAGAACTCAGGAGCACAAAAAAAACTAGAAGTTAAGAACTTTATTTTTTTTTAATATAAAGATCTAAATATATGCATATATATATATATATATATATATATATATATATATATATATATATATATATATATATATATATAGCTAAACAGCTGGAAGAAAGGGGATGAAAGAGACCACAAAAAAAAAAAACTTTCTTTGATGCAAAACGGAGATAGACAGAAAGAAGAGACTAACAGAAAAAAAACACTAACCAAATTACTAGAATAAACTGGCAGAAAATTCGCTCACTGAATAAAGAAAGCCCTGAGGAGCTCAGAGTGTCGTGAACCCGATGCTTAGCGAAACATGGCAAACAAGATCTGAGGGATTTATAGGGGAGGAGCATCATGGGTGGGGAAGGAGCTCAGATGTCGGAGCCTACAGCTTTGGTGTGCGGCCAAGTCGGATCTGATGCTCAGATCAAAAACCCATAAATTGAACAGCAAATGAAGGCAATGACATCAGATATGAAGTTATGGATAATCTGCAAATTAAATAATTTAGTGTAGAAAATCCAGCACAGGTAATGTCACAGTACGATAGAACAATGAGTCTCAATATTAAGGAGAAACATGTGGCACAGAAGGCATTCAAAAAAATTGCCACATGGCAATGTTCTGGAGCCTTCTGTAGAGACCAGTACAAAAGTTCAGCTGAAGTTGCACAGCAAGGGAATGAGAAGGAAACAGTACAACTCTGACACAAGCAATGTTGTGGAGTGATGGGCCAATAAGCTCCCATATAAAGGAGCAGCAGATGAAGCAGGGTGCATCTGAAGAGGATATATCAGTGGAAGATGTTATGGAACTTTCTGTATCATACCCAAAGGAAATAGAGACTGAAGGAGGTGTTTTTAGTCTAGAAAAAAAATATCTAAAGGAAGAGTTGACTGATTTTATAGAGATGAATATATATATTAAGACTGATGAAAGAAATAGATTAGAGAAAATAAATAAGACCCAAAATGTTAGAAATTTGGTAAAATAGATGAACGCAGTAATTAAGACTACTAAGAGAAATTCTTGTGATATAACAGAAATAAATCAGATATATTACTGTAGAGCTGAATTAGTACCAGATAAAAGCTAACCAAAAAAAAAAAAAAAACGGAAAGGAGGGGGAAATAAACTGCCACCACGGAAGCACTGAATAGAGAAAGCTATAAATCAATTAAGATAACAAGCATCTTTTTAGAAGAATATAGAAAAGGGAGTAGATCATCAAAAATACTTAGAAAGGTAGACGTAGCAAAAGTAATGCACAGTATCAAAATTGACCAAAATCTATTATAAGCTATTGCAAATAATAAACTAAATAAACCAGCACAGGCTGAAAAACGTAGCAGAAAAGTTTTAGAAAGAAATGGGAAATACAGCAAAAGGAATAGAAACACCACCAAAAAGAAGAAACAGATACATTTTGGAGAAATATTTATGAAGATCCTGTGAAACATAAAGATGCTGAATAAATAGAAAAATAAAATAAACAGTAAGGAGTTCTAATGTAGAGGATTTAATATGAGATGAAGTAACAACCAGAGAAAATGAAACAAAATTAAGGAAAGCTACTAACTGGACAACACAAAGTCCAGATGCAGTACCTAACTTTCAGCTAAAGGTATTAACATCTTTAGAAAGAAATTTAGCACCGAGCAAAAATTACTTATATGCACATCTTGAATGGACACCAACATGGTTAACAGGAAAAGCTATACTCCTTCTTAAGAGTGAACCTGCAAGACATCCTAAAAATATAGACCAAACACTTTCAAGACAAAATACAAACTATATGCTGGAAATAATGCAGACATAGTTTATAGTCATTTAGAAAAAAAAATCAATTATGGCAATATAACAAAAGGGTAACAAAAGAAAATCGCATGGAACAAGGGAACATTTGTTGCTAAATAAAACCATAACAGAGAATTGTAGAAAAGGGAAGACAAAGTCTGGCATGGATAGATTACATAAAATCATTTGACCTCATTCCAAATTCATGGAAAAAAAGAGTGCTTACAGATGTATAAGATACACTCTACACTGATCAATTACACTTCAGCGGCCATAAAACTGTGACAAACTACTTTGCAGTTAAGCCATAACTAAGGACAATTATTATCCCAGGGATAAAAATTCAAAAGGTGACCTGCCAGGGTGACTCTCTGTCACCATTGCTGTATTATCTTGCCCTTAACCCAGTAAGCTGTTGACTTAACAGATTAAGCTATAATTACAAGTTGGCTTCCAGAAAACAACTGTTGACAGACTTCTCATCGTATTTTTGTGGATAACTTAAAACTGTATAGTTCGCCCGATGATGTCTTTTGCCACCCTAAGACTGATGACTTACAGGTCTGCAGTGTAAAAGTGATCTCATGGATGTGCAGACCCATCTTGCCCATCACTGCTTGCTACATTAGACCTTACAGAGTTGCACTTCTATTTAAGGACCAGTAAATTTGGTCAATGAATCTCAATGTCCTAGGTCACCAGCACTACAAAAAGGTTCATACAACTTTATGTTCATATGCCACTGTGCTCCTTAACTCCTTAAAACTTATGGATGTTCAGATGTTTCCTCCCCTCTTCCTCAGGTTACTCAAAAACACAACACAGACTCACTATCTGTTTTAGACAACAGCAGTGAACACACAAATGAACACAAAAAATAAATAAATATAAAATCATTTGCACAATTAAACAGTAGGGAAATACTGACCATGGTCAGCATACCTGTAATTCTTTTGTTTCTTCAGATTTACGTTTTTCTGCTTGCTCTAATTTCTCCTTCCAGATCCTACACAATTCAATGAAAAAGTATTTTTAAAGATCAAAACACAGCAAATAATATAAACTTATTTCAATAAATGAATTTGGCACACAACTGTAAATAAGCAGATTACAGTGCAGACAGTAATATTCCAAAGATGATCTCTGGCAAGTAGTACACAACAAGATGTGTTTCTGCAGATTTAAATTTTAAAAATTAGCGGCCTTTACTGGACAAAGTGTTTCATGAGTGTCTAGCCTGTACATGAACATGATTGTTCAAGTTCATTGACAATTATCTAGCTGACCTACTCGGTTAAAATGCTCTTGAGGCTGCGGGAGCTGCACTTACAGTGTGTGCTATGCAGGGATCCACAACATGTGGCTGATACACAAGCTACTGAAGTTGAATCCAAAGCAACAAAAATTAGTGCAGAAGTAAAAAAAAAAAATCAGTTGAATGCGGAAAAATACAAACAGGAATGCAATCTACTAAGAATAAATCACTGAGTACATATAAATACCAGTAACAAAACCCTGAAACACAACAAACATGCAGGACAGGACTAGATACGTATGCAAGGGTGGTACCTAGAGCCTCTGTCGAGTAGAGCCACTGGAGTGATCCCAGGGGTGAATTTTCTATTTCCCATTCACTCATCAAGGTTTCTCTTGAAGAAGGTCAGTGAGGTGCTCTGTTTGACATGTATGGGAAGCCTATCCATAGCAAGGGCACTCTTTGGGTTATGAACCTGTCCCTCCAGCATGTTGTTAATTGTGGTAATGAGGTTGAGGTCACTGGAGTGTGTTGTGTGGAGGGATTGGGATTTCTTTAGATGTAGCATTTCTAACAGAGCTGGATCAGACATGGCTTTGTATGTCAAGCAGAGATTGCCTCTAAGTAGGTGATATGAGACAGAAAATAGTTGGAGTTGTCTGAGTCTGTCCATATAGGACAAGTGTTTAAGACCCAGGATCCTCTTTGTGAGGTACTTTTGCAGCCTCTCCAGTTGTTGTAGGTGTCTAGTGAGGTACATGCCAAATGGGGCATTGTACTCGATGATTGGCCTAATGAGGGAAGAGTAGAAGGAGACAATGACCTCTTTCTTCCTGGATGCAAAACCCTTAGTAATGAGATGTGCCACATAGAAGGTCTTTCTGACCACAGTGGCAATGTGGTGGTCAAAAGAGAGGCTGCTGTCAACCTGTGTTCCCAGATCTCTTATAATACCTTCTGTGTTCAGTGGACTACCATCGATGCGGTAATTCATGGGAACCAGGTTTTTCCCAAAGGGGATGACGACACGTTTTTTGGCATTGAGCTTAAGGCCATAGTTCTGACACCAGTCGTTCATCTCAGTGAGGCCTTTCTGCAGGATGTCAACATCACTTGGGGAGTTAATAATAGCTCCCAACTAGCAATCGTCTGTGAACTTTGTCAGCCAGAGACCCTTTGTGTTGGCCTGGACTTCAGAGAAGTAGATACCAAACAGGAGACGACCCAGGACTGAACCCTGTGGAACTCCACTCATGACTGGTCGGCAGTCTGGCTTGGAGTCCACTACTTTCACACTGTGGGTTCTATCTGTGAGCCAGTTTGCAACCCACCTATTAATATAGGGGTTGATGCCTAGCTTACTGAGTTTTTCTACGATTCCTGAATGGGGAATGATATCAAATGCCTTGGCCAGATCAAGGTAGGCTGTATGAACCACCTTGCCTTCATCCACAGCTCTGGTGACTGTCTCAAAGAAGTCGACCAAGTTGAGCAGGCATAATTCTTCTCTTCACAAAACCAAACTGTGTGGGATTCAGAGTTTGGAGATTCCCTATATCCTTATTTATTAGGTCCATGATGATGCATTCCATAGTTTTGCAAATCAGACTTGTCAGGCTAATGGGGGCAATAGTTCCCAGGGTCTGTAGTCGCTCCTCCTTTGTGGGGAGGCATGACTGTAGAAGTGCACCATTCAGTAGGGACAAAGCCTGAGGTGAGGCTGTGATTGAACAGGGCACACAGGTGAGGTGTCAGTTCACTCTGTAGTTCATGTAAAACACAGCCAGGGATATTGTCAGGTTCCATGGAAGCTGTATTCTTGGCCTTGGACAGTGCTTTTTTAACCTATACAGTAGTAATACTCAGTGCCTAGCAATCTACTGGTATTGTGATTGGTCCTTTGGGGGTTGGGGTAAAGTTGGAACTGAATCTGTTGGCCAGTATATTGGCAATATTTGTTGGCTTGGTATAAGAGGTACCATTATACAGTAGCTCAAAGCAAATCTGGGTATTGCCATGGACATTCTTTACATAACTATAGAAGGTCCTGTGGTTGTCTTTACTATATGCTGCAATTCTGTTTTCATAGCTAGCTTTAGAGGATTTCTTGAGGGATCTCAACTTTTTGTTGAGGCTGATAAGGGAGTTTTTCCAGTATTGAGACTTCACCTTATTCCACATCAGTTTCCTCCTTCTGTTGTAGACTTTGTTTATGGCAGGGGACCACCAGATTGGCTTCCTTTTTTTGGAGGAGACGTCTTGGTTCTATTGGGTATGCCAAGATCCATGTATTTGTGTAAGCGTTTCTACAATGCAGTGGTGTATAATTCGGCGATCATGCAACTATTCTCCATTTGCATGGGTGCCATGAAGTTAGCCACCTCTGTTTTTATTTTAGGAGCCCAAAGTTAGCTTTGGAGAAGTTTTTCATGGTGGTTACCTTTGTGGGGGGGGGGGGGGGGGGGTGTAGATTTCCAGGGTGATTAGTTTGTGGTCGGATCTAACCAGGGAGGAGTTGACTATAGGTGTAGAGCAACAGTCGACCATATTAGTAATGACCAGGTCAAGGATTTTGCTACCTCTAGTGGGGGTAAGAACGAGCTGGTCCAGAGCATTTGAATTAATGAAATCCAGGAAACATTGGGCAAGTGTGTTGGTACATGAGTAGTTTTCCCAGTTAATGTAGGGGTAGTTGAAGTTGCCCAGTATGAGAGTGTTAAGTTGGACCCTAATATTCTACAATGTGCTTAGGAACGTGGAGTGTGAGTCTTGTCTGACAGAACTGTATTAAATTATCTCATTAAAAGTTGCATCCTATTAGCCAGGCAAGTAAAAACCCTTCTATGCTGTGCCTCAAAAACATTTTGAGTAAGTGGCAAATTCTCTGTATTCACATCCCACACTAATATAAGTTCAGTGAAAAATGTGCACATTAGCACTCTCTGGAAACTGAACCTATGCAGGCAGGAAAACAAGTGCAAAGAATATGTTTCATCTGCAAAGAAAATCTAGAACATGAAATATAAACTTCAGCAAGTCTACAATTCTGATCATGGCACCATGCTATCTGACTACAATGAAAAAAGGTATCCTCTGGAAGAATTAAGGTAAAAAAAAAAAAAAAAAGGAAAAGGAAAATTAAATGGCAGCATTTGTGTCAGAATGCTCAGAATTGTGCACTATGTACCACGCTGAAAATCCATCTCCAGTGATTATGTGAGTACAATCACCTTATGCACAACAGTTTGTATAAATGCTCCAGCTTCACAGTCATTTCTACCAAGGAGAGTAACCAGAGGGATAAAACCCTGTCTATGACCTAGATGAACAGAGTTCAATTAGCAGCTTGGGTGCCTGATAAACCGGAAGGGTAAGAGAGAGGAAGGAAGGAGCTGAGCCTATTCACAGCATTTGGAGGGGTGAGGGGAGTTTTAAATGCTCAAGAGTACATATGCAAGGCATGATTTCCCTGGGGGGACAAGAAAAATGTGCATGTGGTTCTTCCTTGTAAGTGCTCAAGGTTTAACCTGCTGGCTTAAATCCTTTATGGAAGGGAGGTTTAGCCTTGAGGTGACTCTCATTATACATCCAGCTAAACAGGTGCAAAACCAAATATGTCTAGGATTGCAGATACAGCAGAAAAAAACCCTGATAGCTGCCATGATGACAGTTTTTGACTCCCCCACAAGCTGTATATGGAAGCAGTTAATGTTAAGGAGCCTCATGGTCAGGAAGCAGCAGGACACACACAGACACACACACAAAACCACAAAAACTATACAAAGCACAGTATATCTCTTCAAACAATGATGCCTTTCTTGGAAAAAAATAAAAGTTATGTACTCACCATAACTAGGCATCTGTGTTGTCCATTTTCATTCTTCCTCAACATGTGGATTACGGATATTATCCTCAGATCTGAGTAGGCCGCGTACTACATATTTCGGATGCCACTCTCAAGCTCCTCCCTCTACCATAATGCCCTAATACATCCTCAATGCCTCAGATTGAATTTGCTGCCATATAGCATTCTGTGAGTACTAAAAAAGAAGAATAGAAACTCCAGCAGGGCTCAAACCTGGAAACTGTAGGTTCCAACACAGAAATTTCAGCACAAAAATCCATTAGATCACTGCAAAAGATGACAGGAAGGGGAAGGAGGGAAAAAGTTGAGGAAGAATGAAAATGGACAACACAGAAGCCTAGTTATGGTGAATAAATAACTTTTATACCTGATGTTGTCCTTCTCATTCTTCATCAATGTATGGGACAGAGTCCCCAACTATGTAAATCTGAGGTGACCCTCACGGAAGGATATTCTGGAGAACTGCTGAACCAAAGGCAGCTCTACTTCTGGAAATTAAGTCCAATTTGTAATGAGTAACAAAGGTATGGGCATTGGATCATGTGGCTGCTGCGCAAATATCATCAACTGAAGTTCTTGACCAAGATGTAGCTGAAGTGGCCATTGATCTAGTTGAATGAGCTTTAGGAGGTTATGGGTAGAGAAAGGCCTTGCTGAGAATAAATACAGAAAATACAGTTAGTTATCCATTTGGCCAATGTAACTTTAGAAATTGGAGATCCCAACTTTTCATATGAGCCTGTCAGAGACCAATCCATTGAGGAAAGCGAGTTATTTCGTTTCAGTTATGATCTGCAAATTGTAAATAGGTGTATATAGAAGTTTTTTTCTTTCTCTGTTGTTTTTTTTCCTGTATTCTATAACACTGTATAGTTATCTAATACATTCTATGTGCAAAAAGCTACATTGTACATTAACAATGGTAATATTGTCATAGTTCTCATATGTCTGTTCATCTCATTCTGCTGTCCATCTATGTCACTCTTCATATTGAGAAAATGAACTTTAAAGATATTTGTCTATTACTAGAATGAACAGTTGCTTCATTAACTTTGTAAATGGTTTACTTTCAACGTATTATCATCTGTTAGTGTGTACTGTATTTTACAAATTGTTTAATGTAACAAAAAATAAAAACAAAGATTTGGAAAAAAAAAAAAAGAAATTGGAGATCCCATTTACTAGGTGAAAAGGAGACAAACAACTGAACTGTTTTTCTGAATTATTTTGTTCTGTGCAAGTAAAACATAATTGTCTATGCACATCCAGTATGTATTCTCCTTTGTTTGAAAATTCTGGAAAGAATACTGGTAAATGAATGGTTTGATTGATATTAGATTCAGAAAGCACTTTTGGTAGAAAAGAGGGATTGGTAACCCTGTCTTCATGAAAAAGAATGTAGGCAGCCTTTGATGAAAGAGCCTGGAGTGTGGAAATCCTTTTGGCGGAAGTAATAGCCACTAAAAAGGCTGTTTTCCAAGATAAATACTTTAAGTCAGTTTTTGGTGAAGGTTCAAATGGTTTTAGAGTCAAACCTTGCAGTAGTACAGTCAGACTCCAGAGAGGTGAAGGATATTTCACTGGAGGTCTAAGCAGGAAGGTGCCTTTTAAAAAAGCCTTACATAACTTGGAAGCAGCCAAACAAGACTTCTTGTCCCCTGAATGAAAATTAGATACAGCCGCTAACTGTCCTTTGATTGTGGAAAAACTAACACCTTTTTGAAAGATGAAAGTTAAAAAGTCTACTACCAGAGAGACACGGGCAGTGAATGGATCAAACTTACTCTTCAAAGCCCAAAATGAAAATATTTTCCATTTTCTTTTGTAAATTCTTCTAGTGGAGCTCTTTTGTGAGGATAAAAGAATGACACGTAACAGGGAAGAAAGCCCCGGCTGTCTGGTTAGTAATGGAACTGGAGAAAACATACGGTTAGTTTGAGGGCTGGAATATTGGGATGTTTCATCCCTAAAGGATATGAAAGAAGGACTGGGACTAGGGTCTAGTATCTAAGGACAACAGTAAAGATGAGACCAGAGGAAGGGGAACCACATCTGGCAAGGCCAAAAAGGGACAATGAAATGACCCAGCTCTTCAACTGACTGTCTTTCTGTAAGAATTTTTGAATCAGAGGTAGGAGGAGGATAGGAGTAAAGGAGACCAGAGGGTAAACGTGGACTACAGCATCTTTCGTTGACTCCCCCTTGCAGGGGGAGGGGTCAGGGCAACATACCAGCTGCACTTTTTTCTGTGGGAAGATGCAAAAAGATTGCAGCTTGTTTGGTCCCAACAGCAGAAAATTTCTTTGCATCCGCTTGACAGACCACTCGTGAGGTAAGAGAATGGATCTGTGAGTTTGTCCACCAGCACATTAGATTTCCACAGAATGTGCATTGCTACTAGAAAGTGGTTGGAGCAGATGGCCTATTGCTAAAAGAACTACCCTTATCTCCTGGACATTGATATGCAAATGGGTATATTAGGGGGACCAAGTGCCTTGAACCGTACTTCCCGAGTAGTGCCTCCCCCACCACATTTGGAAGGCATCTGTGGTCATTGTGGCCAATGTGGAGATAGAATGAAAGATCAACTTTTGTAAATTTCATCTGACTGTATCCACCAGCAAATGTGATTTCTGCCTGAGTAAGACTGAGTGGAAAGGATAGGGGTTGTCGAAGAATAGATCACTAAGCATCTAGAGTCCACTGAAGAAAACTCAAATAACATGCTAATAGAACTAATACTATCAATGCTGCTATGGATCCTAATGCTTGAAGAAAGGTTTGGCAGGAAGGACAGGGTGAGAAAGAATTTGATGAACTTGGGATCTGAGAGTGCATACACAGTGAGTTGGTAAGGAAGCTATCTGGCTTCTTGAATTTAGATGGGCCCCAATAAACTTCAGGCTCTGTACTGGTGTCAGTTTGGATTTGGCAGTATTGACTGCTATGCCAAGTGATTGACAAATCTGGAACATAGTTCTTGAATTGTTCTAAGAGATACATGGTTGGGGCGGTGAGAAGCCAGTCATCTAGATATGGAAACACTCTGAACCCTTCTAGTGTCAGGTGAGCTGCTACCACTGCTATACACTTGATAAACACCCTGCGGGCTGTGGTGAGTTCAAAGGACAGAACTCTGAAATGGTAGTGACTGGCTCCCAGCCAAAAACATAAATGTCTCCGGGAATGTCTATTTTGATGTGATAGTACTCCTCCTAAAGATCAATGGAGCACATCCAATCATCCTTGTGTAGAACAGGTAGAATGGATAGAATTGTGACCATTCAGAAGTTTGATTTTCTCACAAACTGGTTTTGATTGCTTAGATCCAAAATTGGCCACAGGTCGCCTGTCTTCTTTGGCACAAAAAGAATCTTGAGCAAGTTCAGAATCCTGTTTGGTCTGGTTGGACCTCCTGGATGACTCTTGTCCAGCAGACTTTAAACTTCTTGTGCTGCAGCTGACATCTGACTGGGTGGAATATCAAGGAGCTTCCTTCTTTTGAAAGTAGGGGTTTGAAAAAAGGGTACGAAGTAACCTCTGGATATTATTTTTAGCACCCAAGAATCATTTGTTATGGCAGACTAGGCTTCTGGGTACAGGGGCAAGCATCCCCTGACTGCCTCCAGAGGCAGGAAGTCAGGCAGCACTTCAAGAGCACTGAAAGGGTCTATCTGGAAAGGAATCTCTAGAACCCTGATTTTGTGGGCCTCCTCTGCCGCAAAGATGGCATCCTCTGTTTCAACTCCATCCTCTGCCTCTGAAGGAGTTGTCTCCGAGTGAGCCCTGGAAAGATCCCTGGGAATTGCGGAACCACATTTTCTTGCCACCTCTCTAATTTCTTGAAAAGGATTGTTGAGGGGTAGAAAACTGGATCCCTATGGCAGACAGTCTTGACTTCTTGCTCACTTCAGGAAAGTGTCTCTTTCATAAAAGGGTTAAACAAGGCTGTTCCATCAAAACTAGTATTGATGAAAGAAGACTTGAAAGGCTCTGCAAAGTCACATAGCAATATCCAGGCATGTCTCCTTATGGCAATGCCTGAACCAGCCACCCGTGAAGTACCTTCTGCTGCATGAGAGATTAACCTCATTGGACACAATGGAAATAGATAAAAGAGTGGCCATCTGAGATAATGATCTTTTGTGATCCTTTGCAGACATAGACTCCAAGAAGGATTTTCATAGTTCTTTTGTCAAATCTCTCTGTAGTCTTGTAAAGTGTGCCAGGTAATACCGGGACCTAAGACCAAAGGTCGCTGAAGCAAATACATATTTCCCAAATCTATCCAGCACCCTAAATTCACTATTAGGAGGTCAGACACAGGATCTCTGTTTCACTAGCTCCTTTTTAGTAGCTGCTGCAATAACCATTGCATCGAGAAGGACTCCTTTGTTCCAGTGGGATTTGTCCTTTGGAGATGCTAGAAACTTATCCATACAGCATGGAATAGGTTCAACCTTTCTTGCCTGGCAAGAGACTAGATCAATAAGTTCATCACCCAGGGGAGTCACCCAAGACATAGATGGGCCAGAACCAAAAGCCTCCAGAAATACTGATTCCTCAGTAAAAGGATTATCGTTTGACCAACACCTTTGCACTTAAGGATCTCTAAAATATCTCCAAATGAGACGTCATCAATTGGTGATCCTGGGGGTCCTTCCCCTTCCTTGAAATCAGTATCTTCAGTGAAAAATAGCAAAGGGGAATCCATGTGCTTCCTTTTGCACATTCTCTTTTAGTGAACCTCCTCAGGGGAATGTTCTGGAGAGATGTCCGAAGAGAGGGGTAGTTCTTCCATGGAAACCATCTGGAAGCTAGATGGAACTGGCTGTCCCTGTGGAGTAAGTCTGTTGGAATCAGAGCTCGGAACCGTAGGAGGAAAGGAGACAGGATCTGAGGCTGCATGAGAGACCAGATACCTAGAACAAGATGAGACATTTTTCTACAACCATGGACTAAGAGTAGCTATGGCCAGCCGCACTGGAGTCAAATGTTCCAGTACAGGCAGATCACAGCTCCCATCCGTATCATGATTTGAGGAGGGAACCAGACCTGAGCTGTGTATCGGTGAGGCTCTGAGAGGCAGGGATGGATCCAACATCATCGGAATAGACACTGGGCCCACTGATCCAATGCCGAAGCCTCAACTCCAGGACTCGTCCCAATCCAAAGGTATTGGAGCAGAACTAGTCACAGACACTGTCGAAGTAGAAGAAGAAAAGCTCTTCAGATCTGACATCAGAACTCTCAGAACTGTCAGATCCTTGGGCTCCAAAACAACAGGCGGATTGGAGAAGGAGATAAGATTGTATGGGTAGGGGCAGGAAGGCTCATGGATCCAATGGGAGACAGAGCCGATACAACCCCCATCTGGATCTGACCTCTGAGATATTTTTACATTACTCTATCCATATCTGCTTCAGAAAGATTCCTGGGGACCTGACAGATGATGTAGTGGATTGAGATCGGGAATGTGATTTAGGTGCAAGCATAAATGAAGAGTGTAGCCAAGGGGAGACAGGCTCTACCATACACTTGGGTGAGTGAGTTTTGGCGTGTACAATGTACTAGATATAGGATCCTACAGCTATGGATCTGTTGTCTGGATAGTAGGACTAGAAGAAATAAGAATCGGATCCGAATGCTTAGGATCTGAAAGCTTTGGATCCATAGACTGTCTTTTTGGATCCGACGAAATAGGATAAAAGATTTTTTGAATTTTCTGTTGTGGCTCTGAGGAAATTTTGGAGAATTTGGAGGTGACCACTTCCTGTGCCCTGAAGGAGTTTTTGAAGATTTATTTGGTGGTTTGAGCCCCCAAAGAAGATGAAGATGAAGGTGGCAGCAATCTTTTGAAGACGAGCTTGTTACACCTGTCAGCTATGGCTCTAAAACGGAACCCTGCACAAACATTACAATTTGTATTCCAGTGAGCCGCTCATAGCCAGTAAACACACTCCCTGTGGGCATCCGAGTTAGGGATTTTATACACACAGGAAGTGCACTTCTCAAAACCTGTCGGCTGCATTTCTCAAAACCTGTCGGCTTATCAGCCATGACTAGAAAACATACAGAAAAAAAGGAAGAAAATAGAAAGGGATTTTTTTTTTACTACCAATGGTACTAAAGAATATCCTGAAGGAAAGGATAAGATTTTTATAGAAAGAGAAAAGAGTACCAACAATGGTACTTAAAGATGGCTACTATGAGAACTGTAGAAGGTTTACTAGAGAAAATCTGAAAAACTAAGAGGAAGGAAGAAAAAATTATATAGGTTAGAAAGGAATATTAAAGAAAAAAAGTAGACTGAAAAGGAGTGAGAAAAATGCATTTACTATTATAATACAAGAAAATAACTCCTATGAGAGAGGAGAGAGGATCCTATGTCTGTACACGATGATGGCAAATGAGATCTGCGGTACTGGGGATGGACTGGAGTATTATGGGTAGAGGGAGGAGCTCGAGAGTTGGATCTGAAATCTGCAGTATGCGGCCGAGTCAAATTCAAGGATCGCATCCGTAACCCATATGTTGAAGAATGAAAGGGACATCAGATCTGCCATTGATCAACCACAAATGTGCTATCTTCAGAGCCTTCAAAAGGCCTTAGTACTCAAAATCTAATCAAGGTTCTTCTCTCCTTAATAAAGTCTCCCTCCTTGAAGGGATACAGCCAAGTAAATATCCCATATAAACTCTCAAAAAGTTTATCCTGAACCTGGGAACTTGGAAAAAATGCTAATTTTGCAAACTTTAAGTAAAAAAAAACTTTTGAAAAGCCGCTGCATAAATTGCTTCAGAAGTACAATTATTTGAGGTTAAGAGACTCTTGTCATCTTTAACAACTAATATGCAGCCCTCACATCTGCAAATTAGAAGCACTCCCAAACCTGGCTGCTTCTTGACAGCTTGTCCATGAAAATCAAAAGCTGGAGGGGAGATAACATATACTCTTGGCAGAGTCCTGTGCTCACCATGAACAAGTTTGACCTAAGGCTGAGAGTAAGGACACAACTCTTTCTCATCAAATATACAGATGAACTGGCATGGAAAAGCACTCCTGAGACCATGAACTGTTGTAGTACTTCCTACAAGACATTTCAAAGCACATGATCTTATGCTTTCTCTGAGTCCATAAAACAAATGTAATCACTAATGACAAAGAACACTTGTGTAAAATCTTACCATAACGATAGATGTCCTTCTCTTCCATGTTGTAGACAGCAGAAGGTGGGAACCTGAAGAAAGAGGATGAGTCTCCATGGGCCATCCTTCCTGGGAACTAGAAACATTCTTGAGTAAAAACCTCTTCCTCTTTACTGGGAAGTGACTTCCTGAATGGTTCCCTGAAAAACAAGTCCTGAAGTACCTGAGGGGAACAGAAAAAGCTGGTCATGAGGGGGTTGAGGGATACCCATGAAGGGTGGAATGAACTTCCAAACCATGTAATATCCGTTTTGGACAACTGAAAGCACCCATTTGTCTGTAGTAATGTTTATAGGTTCATAGGTTGGTACTAGGCTTTCGGCCCTAGGGCCTATACAAGCCTAGCCATAACAATTCCCTGGCTAGTTCTTCCCACACTATTTACTTCCCTGGATCCCTGTCTAGCAGAGCGACTGACGTGATCCCTGGGATGAATTTCCTTTCTCCCATCCAATCATCAAGGTTCCTTTTGAAGGGGGCCAAAGAGGTGCTCTGCTTGACATGTATGGGCAGTCTATTCCAGAGTATGGGGAGTCTCTGGGTCAGGAACCTATCCCTCCAGCATGTTTTGTTTATTGTGATGACAAGGTTTAGATACCTGGAGCATGTGGCTCTGAGGGATTTCTTTAAGTGTAGCATGTCCAACAGCTCTGGGTTTGACATGGCCTTGTATGTTAAGCAGAGATCGCCTTGAAGTAGACAATATGCAACAGAGTATAGCTGGAGTTTTTTAAAGCGGTCAGCATGGGACATCTGCTTTAGGTCTGTGATTCTTTTAGTGAGGTATTTCTGCGACCTTTCCAGTTGTTGCAGATGTCTTGAGAGGTATATACCAAATGGGGTGTTGTATTCTATAATGGGTCTAATGAGGGAAGAGTACAGTGGGACAATTACCTCCTTTTTTCTGGATGAAAAGCCCTTAGTGATGAGGTGTGCCACACAGAAGGATTTCCTGACTGTTGTGGCAATGTGGTTATTGAAGGTGAGACCACTGTCCACCTGAGTCCCTAAGTCCCTTATCACACTTTCTGTGTTTAGTGTACTGCCACCTATGTGGGAATTCACGGGTACATGTGTTTTCCCAAAGAGGATAACTATACATTTCTTGGCATTGAGCTAGAGCCCATGGCTCTGGCACCAAGCATCTGTTTCTGAAAGGCCCTTTTGTAGAGTATCGGCATCATTTGGGGATTTAATAATGGCTCCTAGTGTGCAGTCATCTTCAAACTTTGTTAGCCAGAGTCCCTTAGTGTTGGCCTGTACTTCAGAGAAGTAGATTCCAAACAAGAGAGGTCTCAGGACTCTCTTATCCAAGAAGAAAGGGAGTGAGAGAGGCACTGAGGAAGAGGAATCTGGGCAGGTAGTCAGATTACCTGGTTTGTTTGGAAAGGGTTTTTTTTTTGAGTAGTGCCAGGCTGAGTCCTGGAAGAGCTTTGTTTGTGTGTACCTTTCCTGGAAGTAGGAGGAGGAGTACGGGACTGTTTCCTCACAAAATATGCCTTGGAAGGATAATTCCTGTGGTACATAGGAAGTGGGGACACAAAAATATGCTTAAGTTCCTGTAACTCCTTCCCTTTTTCTTGAAGAGATTCAAAAAAAGCAGCAACATTAGCTCCAAAGAGGGCAGAATTATCAAGAGGGGCATCCATAAGTTTTATCTTCATATCATCAGGCAAGGGCTGTAATCTCAACCAAGAATATCTTGTAAGGACCACGCCAGATGCAGATGATCTGGCACATACCTCACCTGCATCACAGCTGCACTTTACTGAATGACGAGTCACTTGGGAAAAGGCTGTCAAGAGGGAGGAGAATTGAACCTTGACTGCAGAGTCTGGAAAGTCTGACAGCAACTGTGAAGCCTGAGAGAGCAGGGCCAAAACATATTTGAACATACGAGTCTGGTAATTAATGGCCCTGAAGGCCAGTGTAGATGAAGTGTAGATTTTTTTACCCAGTCTCTCCATCATCTTACTGTCTTCATCAGATGGAAGTAAAGAAGTGGAAAGCAAAAGTTTGGAAGGTCTATCTGCAGACCAAGACATAACAGCAGAAGTTGCAGGAGAACACTTAAAAAGAAATTTACTGTCCTCTGGTACCTTGAAAAATCTACCGGGCCTCTTTGGGGCAGGTGGTTGAGAGTCAGGTGCCTTGGATGCTGACAAGAAGGCATCCAAAAAGGCAGGCATCACAGGGAGTATGGCAGAAGGGGAAGGGAAGTCAATCTAAAAGAGATCATAGTACCTCTTCTGCACCTCTGAAAGTTGAGAGCAGTCCCATTTAAAGACGTCTCTCATCCTAGAAATGGTTTCACTGAAAGAGATGTCCTCCTCAGGGGAGTCATTTCCACTGGACTCTACTTCAGGGGAAACATAACTCACAGGAGAAGCTATCTGGATGGAATAGGCAAGAGACTCATCTGAAGAGGAAACTTTCTCTTCAGAAGGCTCCTGCTCCAAAGGAGAGTTTCTTGGAATTGAAGTGGGAGAAATCGGGGGAAGACAGACAGCAGAGGAAGGTCTCAAAGCCATAAAGGCATTAAGAATGACCTGTCAAAAGGCCTGCAAGTCTGGAGTAGGGTCCAGACGAGGTAAAACATGCTTGAGCTTTTGTTTCCTTTTAAAAGGAGGATCTGCTTTAGGCTGAGAGGAAGGGACCGATTATAGGCCTACCCTCCAGCACAGACATCAGACTCCCTTCACTGGCTATGTAAACAGAAATACTATGAGGGGAGTCCGAACAGATGAGCCATGGTTCCCCCTTATCATCCTGACTGGTCGTTTGCGAAACCTCTGTGAACATGCTAATGGCAATTTCCTTAGCAGCTTCTGAAGTGATACCCACTGCAAGAAAAGAGCCAGCAACAGTATGGACCCCCATGCCTTCATCAACCTCTACAGGGACATCTGGATTCAGAGGTGCAGCCAAAGATTAAGGTCTAAGTTTTTTGACGGTCTTCTTCGGACAGACATGACATACCCTCCATAGAAAGCGCTAGTCGCTTAAGTCTCTGACTCTCCAGAAAAATATTTAAAGCAGACAGATAACCATGGAGCATATTAGGAACAAACTCCTAACAAATTGCGCATCCCTTATAATAGCGGGCAGACCATAGACAGAACAGAAACTGGTCATGATTACTTTTGTGTGGAATCTGTCTTCTACAGTGGCACTTGCTTTTCTTGGATGACATGAACCTCAAAAAACAGGCAATAGCAAAATATTAATACAAGAAAAAACCCCAACAGGGCACTTATCTGAAAACAGCAACCACTCGGCGATCTGATCAAATGAACAAGAGAAGATGGCATTCAGAATGGCGGCACAGAAATTCTGAGGATGGTATGTGTGAACGTCACTTTTATGGCTTACATTTCCTGCTGCTTTCCTGTGACGTCTCATATACCTTGCAGTATTAAAAGTCTTTTGTATACTGGCCAGACGGTTTGGTCACCTAGGCGGAGAATGCCACATGCTATGAATACTGCAACATGGGAATAGAAGGAATTGTCCCATGACCCCTCCTCAGTCTGAGTGAGAACAAAAAGTCGATCCATTGTTCCACAGGCAGGATGGAATTTACTCAGCTCATTCTCAATCAAAGACTCAGCTGTTGGTTACATCTCCTTTTAGCACCTTGGTGTACCATTTAACAGAAAGGGTGAGGAACACAGTACTTCCATAGCTGAACAAAACCTTGTGTCCCACTTTTTGAAAATGGGGACCACTTCTCCATGTTTCCAGTACAGAGATACTATCCTAACCATGATACCACAATACTGTCCAATAAGCCTACATTGTGGTGTAGTGGGATAAAGCACTGACTGTAGTTCAGGGGATCCAAGTTCTAGTAGCAGCACAAGAGCTTAGCTCAAGCAAGAAATATGGACATCCTCATGGACACACATGCACAAAATGACTTCCTTGCTGGAGACCAGGGAAGCAACCACAAGGTGCCTCCTGTGAGTGTGCATAACAGTCCTGCTGACATCAGTCCCTTAGACCAGAGAGAATCAGTTCTTGTACACCCCACTCAAGCTCTGATGCTGGGTGGATGCATGGGGTAGGAATAAAAAAAAAACCACCCTTGATGGTTGTCTAAACAGTGGTACCTCTCTTGCTCTCCATAAAGTACAGTTTTGTACCTACCATAAATGTAGATGTTTGAGGGCTTATGCTGCTGCAGTCTTCACACTAGGGTTATCCTGCCGTCAGGTGGTCCCGCAACCGGCCAGAATTCCAAAGCCTTGGTCCGGCGTCGGTTGTCGTCGCTTCTTCCCTGACGTCAGTGCGGCAGGGGTATAAAAGAGGCAGCCGATGCCATTTTCTTCAGTTTTTCTTACCCCAGATGTCAGGTGCCCCAATCTAATAAGGCAAAATAAGTGGCTTGCAAACCATACCTTAGAGAAAAACAATAGTGGTAGTTGTAAGCAAATACACCATATAGACATGCATCAAGAAGGTTGATGTACCTATAGATAAAAGCAACCCCTGTTCGGAAGTGGGGAAGGAGGGAGGGTAACCTGGACTGCAGCAGCATAAGCCCTCAAACATCTACATTTATGGTAGGTACAAAACTGTACTATGTTCATCGTGCTATGCTGCTGCAGTCATCACACTTGGGTTGAGTCCCAAAGCTATGGTTGGGTGGTAGGAACTATACTGGGTTAGGCGCAGCTAAGATACCCTGCAGAACTGCAGTGGCAAAGCCAGCCCTGGTCTTTGAGTATAGTGGAAGGTGGTAATGTTTGGTGAAGGTGTGCACTGAACTCCAGGTGGCTGCCTCCAGAATGTCCTTTGTTGGGACTCCTCGGAGGAAGGCTGCTGAGGTTGCTGTAGCCCTGGTAGAATGAGACCTAATATTAGCAGGCACTGGTTTCCCATGGTGACAGTAGCAGAAGCGGATACAATGTGCTATCCATTTGGAGATGGTCTGTTTGGAAATAGGCTTTCCCTCTGAACCTGCTGCATATGATACAAATAGTTGGTCAGATTTTCTGAAGGCCTTTGTCCTGTCCAAATAGTAACGCAACTGTCTGTGAATGTCCAAAGAGTGAAGGAGTCTTTTCCCTTTATTCTGAGGGTTTGGATAGAAGGTGGGCAAGTGTATGGTCTGATTGAGAGCCACACTGGAAACTACCTTTGGTAGGAAGGAAGGGTTGGTTCGTAAAGACACTCTGTCCTGATGGAAAATGAGGAAAGGTTCCACTGCCATAAGCGCCTGTAGTTCTGAGACCCTGCGTGCTGAGGTGATAGCCAGCAGCAGAGCTGTTTTCCATGAAAAGTATTGTAGATCTGCTGAAAAGGCTGATTCGAAAGGAGGTAGTGTTAGTTTTTCTAGCACAAAATTTAGATCCCAAGATGGAGTTGGTGGTTTTCTAGGGGGTCTTATGTTTTTTGCCCCTCCGAGAAACTGTCTTAGTAAAGGGTGAGAGAAAATGGAAGGATCCGTATCATATTGAGCTGAAATTGCTGAAGCATGGATCTTTATAGATGAGAAAGAGAGTCCTTTGTGTAGCATCTCAGATAAATATTGGAGCATTTGTGGAATGTTTGGGATGCCAGGATCTAGACCTCTGGCCTGGTTCCATGCACAAAATCGTTTCCATTTGTCTGAGTAAGTTTTTCTGGCACTGGGCCTTCTGGGCTCCAGGATGACATTCAGGACGTCCTTTGAGAGGAGTGTTGATTGATAATTTAAGGTATCTTCCATGCAGCTAGGTTTAAGGTCCTGAGTTGACTGTGAAGGATCTGAGAGTTTTGTTGAGTTAAGAGCTTGGGGAATTGAGGTAAGATCCATGGAGGACTGTGAGTCAGGTTTCGTAGTAGTGGGTACCAGTGCTGACATGGCCAGTCCGGAGCAATGAGGATCATATGTGGTCTGTCTGATCTGACTTTCAGTAGTACCTTGGCCAGTAGAGGCAGAGGGGGAAAGGCGTAGACTGACAATGCTGCCCAACTGAATGATAGGGCATCCACTTTCCAGGCCAGGGGATGATAAGTCCTTGTGCAAAATTTTTGTAGCTGGCAATTGCTGGTTGAGACAAACAGATCTATGTCTGGTGGTCCCCATCTTTGAATTATCATTGCAAATACTTGTGGGTGTAGTCTCCACTTGTGGGGATCTGTTAAAATTCTGCTTAATTCGTCTGCCAATGTTTTCTTTCCTGGCAGGAATTGTGCTTGCAATTGTACTTAGTAAGTTAATGCTGTGTTCCACAAGGCCATTGCCTGTCTGCATAATGGGTAGGAGTGCATTCCTCCTTGCTTATGTACCACATTACTGTGGTGTTGTCCGTCCTTATTAGAAGTTGACCTGGAAGCAAGAGGTCCTTGAAGGCTGTTAGTGCATTTTGTACGGTTAGCATCTCCTTTTGATTGGTTTGCAGATGCCTTAGGTTTGTAGGCCATTTGCCCTGTATGCATTGTCCTGCCATATGTGCACCCCAGGCGTAGTCTGATGAGTCTGTTGTCAAGGTTTGCTTTGCTGAAGGTAAAACAAAGGGGAGACCCTTGTTTGCTTGGCATGCTTGTGCCCACCAAAGGAACTCTTTTTGAAGGCAGGGAATGAGAGGTATACTTGCTTCTAGGCTGTGTCTGTGCTGGAACCATACACTTTTTAGGTACCATTGTAGTTTTCTCATATGCAATTAGTTGAATGCAGGATGCCATGTACACCAATGCCTGCAGGAATTTCCTTGCAGTGAGCCGGGTAAAGGTTGCCATCTTTTTGAAGTATTGAACCAGTTGTTTTTGCTTGTCTGGCGGGAGGTAAGCCATCTGTGCCGTTGTATTCAAGCTGGCACCCAGGAAAATTATTTCTTGTGAGGGTATTAGTTTTGACTTCTTTTTGTTTACTGTGTACCCCAGGCAACTTAGCAATCTTGTTACAAATGCCAGATGCTGTAGTAGGAAGTCTTTGCTGTCCGCTTGGATCAGGCAGTCGTCCAGATATGGATAAATTTGTATCCCTCGTTGTCTGCAATATGCAATTACTGATGCCAGGCATTTCGTGAATACTCTGGGTGCAGTAGATAAGCCAAAGGGCAATGCAAAGAATTGTGTTGAACCTGCCAAAAATCTGAGGTATCTTCACAATCTTGTCTGATAGGGACATGCAGGTATGCCTCTTGGAGGTCCAACGTTACCAGCCAAGACTCCTTGCCCAGCATGGGAAGAAGCTGCTGTAGTGTGAGCATTTTGAATTTGGGTATCTCCAGGTAAGTGTTTAGAATTGAAAGGTCTAAGATGGGTCTCCAGGCTTTGTTCTTTCTTGGTACTAGAAATAGTCTTGAGTAAGAACCTTGGCCTTGCTCTGTGGTAGGTACCTTTTGAATTGCTTTCATGTCCATGAGAGTTGTAATTTGTCTTTGTGCCTCTGTCCATTGGTTTGTTGGCAGATTTGGCATGCCTCTCATCCGTGGTAAAGTGTGAAAGTGAAATCTGTAGCCTCGGGTAATAATATCCAGAACCCATTTGTCCTTTGTTATAATGTGCCAGTTTTGTGTAAAAAGATACAGTTTTCCTCCTATAGGTGCTGCCTGGGCAATTTTGCTTGGCAGGCGAAGAGGAAAGTCATTGAGTTTGCTTCCTGAAGGGTTGAGATCTGTCGCCTCCCCCTCTTTGAGTTGCTTGCCATTGTCTAGGCCTGAAGGTACCTTGTGCCTGGCCTCTGCCCCTAGGGCATCTGTACCTGCCCCTTTGGGGTCTGTCTGAAGCAGGAAAGGACCAGTTCTTTGATGGCCAGTTTCTGCTGAAGCGAGGAGGTTGTACCTGTAAAAAATCTTTAACTGTTTGCATTGATTTTGCCTTTTCTTCCATTTTCTTTAAAACCTCCTCTGCTTTGACACCAAATAACGCATCTTTTGCAGTGGAGCATCCAGTAGCTTTGCTTTGACATGTTCTGGTAAAGTTTGCTCTTTTAGCCAAGCATGTCTACCTATCACAGACCCTGTAACAGCTGCTCTACATGAGGCCTCCAAAGAATCAAAACCACATTGTAGGGTATGTTTTCCCACCTGTTCTGCTGCATGCAACAAATCTTGTATTTCTTTGTAATCTGGCTGATCTGTTTGAGGGATCATTTTCTGTTTTAACAGAGTAAGCAGGTACTGCTGGTATTTAATCATGTGGAATTGGCAGTTTAATGCCCTCATGGCCAAAGTGGCATAAGTGTACACCTTTTTCCCCCATCTTTCTAATGCCCTGGAGTCTCTTTCAGCAGGTAGTGGATTCTTAGCTGTAGAGGCCTTAACCCCTTTGGGACCCTGGGAAATGGTTTCTGGGTCTGCTGGAGGGCTTTTATACAAAAACTTGTGAGAGTCAGGAACTCAATAGTATCTGTCTGGCTTAGCTGGTGCTGGTGGTAAGGAATCTGGATTTAGACTAGATTCATTATAAACATCATCCAGAATGTCTAAAACTGGAGGGATAGCTAGGGGTCTATGTTGAGGAAAAAGAAGAAACTCGCAAAGTCTTTTCTTGGAATCAGAATAATCTTGGCCTTCCCAGTGGAAATGCTCTCTCATGGTGTGCAGGGTTTCCCCAAAAGAAAAGTCCTCAGGAGGAGAAACAGAGGGGATAGTCTCTTCAGCATCTGAGTCTTCGTAGGAAGGGTAGGGGTAATCCTGTTCCTCAGAGTCTGCTGAGGAAATGGATTCCTGGTCAGAAGGAGGGAATTCTTCCTCCAGTCTAGGCCTTTTGTCAGGAGGGGGTTGTGAACCTCTGATAAGGGTGATCAGGTCCTCCGCCATTTTGAGCATCTGTTTTTTAGGCATGGGGGCCTGTGTGGTAGTCTGTGGACCCGTTTTTTTAACCTTAGTCATCGCTTTAAGCTTCGCGTAGGACTTTACCGAGAGGGTCGTCGGTTTAAATACACCTTCGGAAGCCGAAGGCCTGTCCCTAGTATCGGGCTCGCCGGCCGGGCTGGCGTCCGCGTGTTGAGGAGGATCAGGCTCCAGAGGCCCGGTAGTCTCTGTCTGAGAGGTAGTCGTAAATTCTAAATCCGCAGTAGTCAGGGGCTGCGTAGGCGCCTCACCGAGTACCGGGGATCCGGCGACAGGCCTAACTGAGACCTCGGTATCTGGTCTAGGCCTAGGCTGCCTGTCTTTGTCCTTGCATTTTTTGAACACAGCTGAAGTCGGTTGCTCTGACGACATAATATAATTGAATCTTCTACCAAAATAATGTCAGGCGGTATCAGCCCGATGCTTGATAGTGCGTTTATTGAACCTAGCGCAAAACCGACAACCAGAGACGTTGTGGTCTGGGCCTAGGAAAGGAATACAATAGGAATGAAAATCCTTATGAGGTATTTGCTTCCCACAAGAAATACAATTATTAACTTTGTCTGACATCGGTCTGAGGCAAGAAAAGTTTCCCCAACGGGGTACTTAGCTTTATAAAAGACTTCGGCTGAAATTCTGTTCGGAAATCTCAGGAGCTGGCCGACCGGCACTTGCGAACTGCTTCTGTTTCGGGCACCGCACGGCAAGAAAGACTGAAGAAAATGGCGTCAGTTGCCTTTTTTATACCCCTGCCGCACTGACGTCAGGGAAGAAGCGACAACAACCGACGCCGGACCAAGGCTTTGGAATTCTGGCCGACTGTAGGACCGCCTGACAGCAGGATAACCCTAGTGTGATGACTGCAGCAGCATAGCACGATGAACATTGGGGAAACCAAAGAGTCAATTGGCTGGGAGGGATGACAGGAAGGCAGTGGAGGTAAAGTAGGAAAAAAAATAATCACTGAAGATATCAAATTCTGCTTTCTGGCTCTGCTTTCATAGAGGAAGGGGAGTCCATCAGATTCAGGGCTGTTCTTTATACTTCTCAACAACATTCGCAGTCAAAGTCAGCATTTCTCTACCATGGTAAAGAACAGCAACAGGCAACATTCTGCATCCTTCACCTGCATTAAAAAGAAGTTATCTACTCACCGTAACATTCCATCTGTGTTGTCTGCTTCAGTCTTTATCAAACCTGTGGGTCTTGGTAACGAGCTCCGAACTGACACGGACACCAGCAAACTTAAGACTGCAAGCTAGAGCTCCTCCCACCCTACCCATACTGCCTAGCTCCTCTCAGATACCTCAGATTGAGCTTGCTGCCAGTATTTTCATAAGAAAGAAGTCCATTCTTAAAACAAACAACACAGTTTAAAAGAATGTTCAGGAGCTCAAAACAGGAACAAAGTTTCCCAGAATTATTCATTTGGCCCTTCAGAGATAAGGAAGGGGGAAGGAGGGAGGGAAGGTTGATGAAGACTGAATCAGACAACACAGATGGAACATTATGGTGAGTAGTACATAGCTTCTTTACCTGATGTTGTCTGTTCAATCTTCATCAAACCTGTGGGACAGAGTGCCCAGCTACATAAATCTGGGCGGCCTCATGGAGGGATATTCCAGAGCACTGCAGAATCAAAAGTAGCCCTATTCCTGGATATGATATCAAGTTTGTAATGCAAAATAAAGGTGTGAGAATTCCACCATGAAGCAGCTGCACAAATATCTTCTAAAGAAACTCTAGACCAGAAGGCTTGGGACACAGCTATGGATCTCATGGAATGAGCTCTAACTGGTTTAAGTAAAGGAACATTGTTCAACAAATACACATGAGTAATACAATCCCTTAACCATCAACAGCCTTCCCTTTTTTGGAATCTGAAAAAGCGACAAACAACTGATGAGATTTCCTGAACGTTTTTCTCCTATCCAGGCAGAAGGGTAAATGTCTATGAACATCTAAAAGATGCAACATATATTCACCCTTATTTTGGAAATTTGGAAAAAACACAGGGAGATTAATGGATTGGATTAACTAATGATGTTTATGACACACAGCCTTTGGTAAGGAAGAGCAATAAGTATGTAGTGTGACTCTGTCTTTATGAAAAATAAGATAGGAAGGTTTGGAAGACAACGCTTGAAGTTCTGAAACCCTCTTGGCTGAAGTAATAGCTACTAACAAGGCTGTTTTCCAGGATAAGAATTTCAACCCTGCCTTAGCAGCAGGTTCAAAGGGGGGTAAGGTCAGAGCTTGAAGAACCAAACATAAGATCACATGGAGAAGTAGGGTTTTTAACAGGATGTCAAAGAAGAAATGTACCCTTGAGAAAAGGCTTTGCAAAGTCTACAAGAAGCTAAAGATGTAGCATTATCCCCAATGTGAAAATTAGAAATGGCTGCTAACTGAACTTTAACAGTAGAGAAGCTGGCCCCCGAATGAAAAAGACCAGTTAAGAAGTCCAAGACAGCTGAAATGGGAACTGTAAGTAGATCAATGTGATGCTGTTGGGCCCAAATGGAAAACATTTCCACTTACTTTTGTAATTCCAGCTAGAAGACTTATGGGAGGAAATGATAATCTTTGGACTTTGGAAAAAATCCTGGATTGTAAAGTCATCATCAGAACTGGAGAAACCATGCTGTTAGTTTCAAATTGTGAAGAACCAGATGAAGTTGCCCTGAGGGGTGAGATAAAAGGTCTGGACATGGTTCCAGTGTCCACGGAGGGCAAATTAGATGAGACCACAGGAAGATGAACCAAACCTGTTGTGGCCAAAAGGGAGCAATGAAAATCACTTTGCTCTTCAACTTGCATGCCTTCTGAAGAAATTTGGAAATCAGAGGAAAAGTGGGAAACGCATGAAGTAGACCAGGAGGCCAAGCGTGGACTAGAGCATCTCTTAGAGACTGTCCCTGTGGACGGATCTGGACAAAGTACCTTCTGCACTTGTTGAAGGAAGAAGAAAAAAAGGTTGCAGCAGGGTTGACACCATCTGAGGAAAATCCTGTTTGCCACTGACTGATTCAGAGACCACCTGTGAGGCATCACTAGTACCCTGCTGAGCTTGTCTGCCAATATGTTGTGCTCCCCCAAAATGTGCGCTGCAACTAGAAAGCAGTTGGTAGAGAGAGTAGAGACAGCCCACTGCCACACTCTCATTGTTTCTCGACAACTGGGATAGGACTTGGTTCCACCTTGTTTGCTAAGGTACCACACAACAGACATGTTGTCGGTCTGAATCACAATTGTCCCTAGAGGAAGAACGGAGTGAAGGGCTTAAAACACTAAAAGCAATGCCCTTATCTCTAGGGCACTGATATGCAGATTGGTCTCCTGGGTAGACTATGTGCCTTTTACTGTCCTTCCCAGGTAATGCCCCCCCACCCCAGCTGGGAGGCATCTGTGGTCAATGTTGTGACGGGGGTGGGAAGAATGAAAGGTTAGCCCTGAGACACTTCTTTCTCATGAAGCCACTACAAAAGAGAATTTCTGCACACTTGAGACAGGATGACTGAGGGGATGACGCAGACGGGACTACAGGACTGACAATGTCCACTGCAGGACTCTCATATGTAAGCGAGCTGTCAGTAGTAAAGTTATTGTTGCAGCCATAGAACCAAGAGCCCTGAGGACAAGATTTGCTGGAGGAACTGGCACCGCTAGCATTTGCCTGATATAGGTCTGTAGTGATAGAATACTGTCCGTTGGAATACAGGCCAGGGGATTTTTATATCCAAGCGGGCTCCTATAAAATCTAGCATTTACACAAGTTGCAACTGAGACTTTTGAAGGTTTATGGTGATCCCTAAGGTTGGGGCCAGTTGCAAAAGAAAATCCCTGGCCTGAATCAGTAAATGCCTGGATGGTGCGACTAGTAGCTAGTCATCCAGGTAAGGAAACACGTGGAATACCCACAGTCTGAGGTGAGCTGTAACTACTGCCATCCACTTGGTGAACACCCTGGGGGCTGTGGTGAGACCAAATGCAAGCACACGAAACCAGATGTGATTGGCTCCCTGCCTGAAACAGAGGTACCTTCTGGAGTATCTGTTCATTCTGATGTAATATTACACATCCTTCAGGTCTATCGAGCACATGCAGTCATCCTTTTGTAGAAAGGAAAGGATGGACTGAACCATGACCATTCTGAACTTTGTGTATTTCACCGAATTATTCAGATAAGTTAGGTCCAGTATGGGCCTGAGATCCCCTGTTTTCTTTGGAACCAAAGAATTTGGAGTAGATCCTTGATCCACGCTGGTCTGATGGGACCTCCTGGATGACTTTTTTGAAGCAACTTTGCAATTTCCAAAGTTGCTGTCTCCCTCTGAGTGGGTGGAACATCGGGGAGTTGTTGTTTTGGCTTGGGGAGATTTAAAAAGGGAATTGAGTAACCTCTGGATATGACACCTTGCACCCATTGGTTGTTCGTGATGGCTAACCAGACTTCTAAGTGCAAGGATATCGTCCCCCAACTGCCTCCAGAGAGGGACAGTCGGGCAACATCTCAGGGATGCTGCAAGGATTTCTCTGAAGGAGAATCCCAATACCCCTGATTCAGTGGACCTTCTCTGCACCGAGGGTGGCATCTGCCATTCAAATGATTCCCCCCTCTGCCCCTGGGAGAAAAATCACCCTGAGTATCCTGAAAAGGACCCTGGGATTTTCTGAACCACAACTTTTTCCCCTCATGCTGATTCCTGGAGAAGGGACCTTTACGGGGTAGAGAAGCGGTTTCCGAAGGCAGACAGGGTCTTTCCATCTTTCTTAATACGGGAGAGTGTGTCACGAAGAGTTGGTCCAAAGAGGGAGGAACTGAAGGAGGCACTGACAAATGATGCCTTAAAGGGTTCTGTGAAATCACAAAGCCACATCCAGGCATGGCATCAAATGGCAATGCCGGAAATGGATGACCTAGAGAAAACCTCAACTGTGTGCGAGATCAGTCTCATGGATGCTTTGGAAATGCACTGCAGACTGGCCATACGAGAGATAAAGGAAGTCTGTTTTGCGCCATTGTCATGGACTCAAAGCCGGAGCTACAGAGTTCCATAAGTAAGTCCCTCTGTAGCCCCATAAACAATGCTCCAAGGGCAAAGGTGGAAGAAGCATAGACCCTTTTCCTAAATCTGGCCATAGCACTAGACTTCCTGTTAGGGGGATGGACAGTAGAGCTTTCCTGGACAAGCTCTTTCTTCATGGCCAGCACTGCCCCCAGGATGGCATCTACTGGAATGCCCTTCATTCAGGGAGGTCTATCCTTGGGGGGGGGGGGGGGCTAAGAATCTTATCCGCTCTTTTAGGAATAGGTTCTGCAGCATCTGGTTCCTTCCATGCTCTTGCAGACACCAGGGCCACGATAGGTCTGCAGGGGGACACACCAAGGATGTAGATGGATTGGTCCTGAAGGCCTCCAGGAACACTGACTCATTTGGGGTGGGGTTTGGGGCCAACCATCCACCTCTCTGGTGAAGAATGTCTAAAATGTCTCCAAAGGAGATGATGGTTGAAGATCTAGGGGACCCTTCCCCTTCATCGAAGTCAGTGTCTGTCATGAGAGATTCCTCTGGGGAATCTAGGTGCCTCCTTTTGCACCTTTTCTTCTGAGGAACCTCCTCAGTTGGGTGCTCCGGGGAGGTGTCAGAGCCAGCTGACCTGGTGGCAGAAGAGAGCTCTCCAACGCACAGCTCAGGAGGGGAAGGGGGATCTAAAACTGTAGAGGCCAGAGGTCTCCTAGGAGTGGAGAGGACCGTCTCCACCACCTCTAAGGCAGAAGGATTAATGGAGTGCCAAAGACGCCTCCCCTGTCCTGAGGGATCAGGAACAGACTGTCCCCTGTCACCAGCAGCCCTCCGCTCTGAGGGGGGAGTCGGAGCTGAGTTGTCGAATGCCAAGGGGAAGTGACAATTCTGAGAGCTTGTGAGTTGAAGTCATCCTCCCAGACTCAATGTTGAGACTTCAGCTCCGAGATGCACTCAGCCCAACTCAGTCAGAACCAAACAAGTCAAGGAAGCAGTCAGGCTTAAATAATTAAGGACCGTCAGGCCCAACATGCCGGTCCCATGGACCGATGGCTCTGGGAGCTCCGAAACAATAGGCCGGGTTAGAGAAAGAGAAACAATCCTGCAGAGAGAAGCTCTGCTTGCAGATCCCATACGGGACGGAGCTGGGAGGACATCCATCTGGATATGCACATGGAAAAACTTCCTCATCAATCTGTCCATCTTGTTCTCCGACAGGCTCTGAGAGGAACTGATGGATGAGGGCATAAAGGATGGTCTGGAATGATGCCTGGGGGAAGCAACCCTTGGAAACATGCTCGGTGCCACAAACTCTGGCCCCAAAGAGGGAGCTGGGGCAAGGGGTGGAGAAGAAGACACCAGTATTGGAGCCAGGGAACTCTGCTCAGAAGGTCTCATGGTCTTAGGGCCTTCTTTGGAGGCTCTGAACCAACAGATATGGAGGGGTCCGGGGACCGCTTCTTATGGTCCCTGGCCTCCTTAGACTTTCTATTTTTTACTGTTTATTTATTTATTATTTTGTGTAGTACTAATGAAACAAAATGTATTATTGTAGTGGTGTGAAAATGTTTTTGTTAAACTGAATATTATGATTGGAAGAGTTTTAAGCTGTATTTACATCTTTTATACAAATGGGAGTGTAAGGTTTCTTTAAAATGTAAATTTATGTAATTGGTTAATTAGGGAGGGTATTTAAGGATGGCCCCTTTGTCTGATGATGTCTCCACAGTGAGACGAAAGCGCTCACGTTGTTTTATTATTTTAATAAAATATTGAAATTGTCAGTTTGCGACTGGAATCCCTTTATTATTTATTTATTTATTTATTTATTTTTTTTTTTTGTTAATCTCTTTGAGGCTGTCCAAATGTCATTCTATGCAGAATTGCTAAATTCCTCCAACACCTACATGGAGTCTTTGTTCTTTAACTTGACAGATTCTTTCACTGTTGCTGTCTACTAGCAGGTCCTACTGTATTGCCAGAACAAACAACAAACACCTTCTAGTCAGAGCTCCTTTTCACTTCTCCAACTACTGAGGTCTTGAATACAATGTATTCAGACTCCGCATTCTTAAACTCCCCACTTACAAGGGAGAAGCTTTTCTGAAGGTGAGAGATAAACTCATAAAACTTACACAGAGGTGCTGGCTAGGCATTTCTAGGATACCACCACGTAATATTTGGGTTTTCTCTGTTTATCCAGCTGACTACCACACCATTAACTTATTTGTGTTTTTTTTTAATCATGATAGAACACTGACCAATATGGACCATTTTCATAGCTGCCATGGACTGGCTGTCTGAGTGACTTGTTCATAGTCAGACAGAAAGCAGATTTATACTGACGGAAATAAAGCCCTGACTGCATGAATCAGCTTGTTAACAGCTCACAACCTTAATCCTCTATGCTATCAAGTGTTATACCCACCCTTCAAATGAAGGCAGAATAATCATAACAGCTGTTAGCATATGCATATGTACAAACAACAAACAGAAACAGAGACAAAGCATACAGTGGAGAGATTAATTGCTCAGTGCGTCAAGTGGGCAGCACCTCCAAATCAGAGTCCATGCTTCTCTCTCAGAAATGAGAGCAATGTTCTCTGCATATGAGAGCACAGGTAATACCTCGTGTGGAGAACATTAAGAATTTTGAGGTCTTGTTCAAGATTGACAGTAGAGGGGATCAGGAGACTGATCATCAGATGTAAGAAGCAACAACAATACTGCATATGTTGTACTGGATTGTGGTGGTGAGTTGGGAACTGAGTCACACGACAATGACTCAGTCTAAATCTAAGACTCCATCATTATCTATAGTCATGAGCTTTGGATACAGACAAAGGATGAGATCATGGATACAAGAGCAAAATAAAATTCCTTTCTAGAATACAAGAGCTCATTTTTGATGATTGAATGAGGAAATCAGTAATCTGAAAGGACTGTGGGGTGTCACATTGACAGGGGTCACTTAAGGTGGTATGGGTACCATGTAAGGATGCTCCTGTATGTCTCCAATGTGAGATGTATCAAGCATGGCCCATATGGAAGATACCTCGAGGCAGACTCGGAAGGCAGACTCAGGACATGTTGCAGGGATGATATCTCCCAGCCTGACTGGGAATGTCTTTAAATCTCACAGGACAATTTAAAAACTATTGATGGGCAACAGAAATTTGGTCTATTCTACTCAGCCTGCTACCACAGTGACATTCCCCAGAACAGTTAGTTATGTACTCACCATAACGATCGATGTATGTGGTTCATCTCTCCTACATTCCTTACTCACGGATTCGGAGCTGAGAATCGGCTCTGACTCGGACAAATTTCTCTAGCATGAAGTCTCTAATTGGTTGGGCTAACCCGGTATCCCAAGATGCACCTCGCCCTAGCCCCAGATCTTGTTTGCAATCATACTAATCATAACCCATACTCAATCACACTGGAAGAAATTCCAGCCAGATAAGGGAAAAAAACACTGACCTTGAAGGGTCCACAGAGCTAATATTCCTCCAAATCCTCTAGGAAGGGGACAGGTGGGAGGGTACGTAGGAATGTAAGCGAGATGGACCACATACATTGATCGTTATGGTGAGTACATAATTAACTGATGTTATGTGGTCCTATCTCGCCTACATTCCTTATTCACGGGACAGCGTCCCCAGCACCTCTTATCCTGGGAGGCTCATAGGAAGATACTCCTGAGAACCGTGGAACCAAAGGAAGCCCGGCCCCTAGAAGCCACATCCAGCTTGTAATGAGTAATAAAAGTGTTGGGAGAGGCACAAGTGGCCGCAGCACAAATATCATCCAAGGAAAGCCTAGCATGGAAAGCTATTGATGTAGACATAGCCCTGGTGAAATAAGCCTTGACAGGAAAGGGTAAAGTTCTGCCTAACGAGTAGATGAAATGAAATGCAATATTTGATCCATTTAGAAATTGTGCACTTGGAAATAGGACAACCTGCCCTGTTTTCTGAAAAGGACACAAACAGTTGATCAGATTTCCTAACATGCTTAGACCTATGCAAATAAAATCTCAGTTGTCTGTGCACATCTAACTGATGAAACCTGACCTCTGCTTTATTGGAAAAGTTCGGAAAGAACACTGGTAGCTCAATAGATTGATGGAGATTGACAGTGGATGACACCTTTGGAAGGAAGGAAGAGTTAAGCCTCAGGGAAACTCTGTCCTTATGAAAGATCAAATACGGGGGTTTAATGGACAAAGCTTGAAGTTCTGATACCTTCCTGGCTGATGTAATGGCTATCAGAAAAGCCATCTTCCAAGATAAGAACTTTAAGTCACAAGTGACAGCCGGTTCAAAGAGTGGTGACGTCATAGCTTGTAGCACAAGGTTCAGGTCCACGGGCAGTACAGGTTCTGAAACGGGGACGAAGTAACCAAGTGCCTTTTAGAAAGGCTTTACATAGTTTGTGACCCATAAGAGAGGGCTCGTAAGATGTGTGAAAATTGGAAATTGCAGTCAACTGTACTTTAATGGTAGCGGGCGCTTAGCCCTGACGGAACAACATGGCTAAAAAATCTACGACCGATGGAATTGGGGCTGTGAAGGGGTCCAAACCTTGGGCCTTAGCCCAAATAGAGAATCTCCTCCATTTGTTGGAATAAATCTTCCTGGTGGAAGACTTATGAGAAGAAGACGAGCTGTGCACCACTTCAGGTGAAAAGGAATGTTGTCTGACTAGCGACGGAAGTGGAGCAGCCAGGCTGTCAACCTGAGAGTTCGCAGGGATGGATGAAGTTGTCCTGACATGTGAATCAGGAGGTCCAGCACTGGATCCAGAGTCCACAGACCGTCCAGTGCGTACCGTTGAAGAAAAGGGAACCATACTTGTCGAGGCTAGTGTGGAACAATAAGGATCATCCTGCTTCCCAAGGATATGGCTTTCTGTATCACTCTTGGTAACAGAGGAAACGGAGGGAAAGCGTAGGCCAGACCGGGGGTGCCAATCGTGAGCTAGAGCATCCCTGGGTGACTCCCCCTGTGGGAAGATCAGAGTGAAGTACTTGCTGCATTTGGCATTGAGGGGGCTGGCAAAGAGATCGCAGCAAGGCTGACCCCACCTTTTGAAGATCTGAACCGCCACTCGGTTGTTCAGGGACCACTCAAGAGGCATCAGAATAGCTCTGTTTAGCCTGTCCACTATCATGTTGGACTTCCCCGGAATGTGCGTTGCCACCAGAAACCATTGGGAAGACACTGCCCACTGCCACAGTCGCATGGCCTCTCTGCAGAGGGGATACGATTTGGTTCCCCCCTGCTTGTTCAGGTACCACACTACAGACATGTTGTCCGAGTGAATTGCAATCGTCCCCCGAGGTAGAGAGTCTTGGAGTGCTCACAATGCCAGAAACACCGCTCTCATCTCCAGAACACTGATATGCAAGTGTACCTCGTGATCTTGCCAGGTGCCTTGGACCGTCCTGCCTAGATAATGCCCCCCCACCCTATCTGGGAGGCGTCCGTGGTCACCGTGGCCACTGGAGACATAGGAATCAAGCTCCTTTCTCTGTCCAGATTGGAGGAGCATAGCCACCAGAGGAGGTCCTGTTTGCATCGCTCTGTGAGAAGTATCAGGTGGGAAAGATGAAGCCTCTGAAAGGACCACTGAACTGACAGGAGTCACTGTAGGATCCGCATGTGTAACCTGGCCAGAGGTACCAGCATGATGGTGGAGGCCAACAGCTGAAGAACTAACCTGGCCTGAACTTTTCTGAGGGGCAACAGTGCGTGGATCTGAGACTGCAACACTCTTATCCTGTCCTGTGGCAGAAAGGCACGCATTTGAATAGAGTCTAGCTCTGCGCCTATAAAAACAACACGCTGTGAGGGCTGCAAGGCAGACTTTTCCTAGTTCAAAGTAATTCCTAGATGTTGGCAAAGTGAGATGGTCTTCTCCCTGGCTTGAATGAGCAGATGCCTGGTGGGGGCGGCGAGAAGCCAGTCGTCCAGATACGGAAACACCTGGAATCCTAGACGTCTTAGGTGAGCTGTCACCACTGCCAAACACTTGGTAAACACCCGGGGGGCTGTGGTGAGACCAAAGGGCAGGGCGCAAAACTGGAAGTGACTGGCTCCTAACCAGACACGTAAATGACTCCTGGATGCCTTCTCCATTTTGATGTGGTAGTAGGCATCCTTGAGATCGATGGAGCACATCCATACTCCTTTCTCCAGCAGTGGAAAAATGGACTGAAGTGTGACCATCCGGAACTTGGACTTCACAACGTAGTAATTCAGTCGACTGAGATCCAGAATGGTTCTCAGGTCCCCTGTTCTTTTCGGCACCAAAAAGAGTCGTGAGTAAGTTCCTGATCCGACACAGTCTGAGGGGACTGGTTGGATGACTCCTTTTTCTAGCAGCTTTGCAACTTCTAGTGCTGCTTGATCCCGTTGACTGGGTGGGACGTCCGGGATCCTTCTGACTGGGGGGGGGGGGTCGACGCAAAGGGAATAGTGTAACCTCCGGTAACTATTCGAAGCACCCAACAATCCTGGGTGATGCTTTCCCAGGCTTCCAGATGCAACGAAATTCGCCCCCCGACTGGCTCCGGAATAGCACAGTCGGGCAACGCCTCAGGAACGCTGGAAGGAAGAACCGCGAAAGGAATCGCAGTCTCCACGTTGCGGGGGCCTCCTCTGCCTCTAGGACGGCGTCTTCCGGAATAACCCCCCCCCCCCCGCCTCTGGAGGGGGACTCACCTTGAGCTGCGGGAAAGGGCCTCTGAGACTTTTTGAACCACATTTTCCCTCCTCACTGAGCCTTGGGATAAGGCCTAGAAGGGAGAGAAAAATGGGCCCATACGGCAGATAGGGTCTTTCCCTCCTGTTCGCATCTGGTGAGGGTGTCTTTCACTTTGGGTCCGAAGAGAGAGGACCCATCAAAGGGGGCGTCAGTGATGGAAGACTTAAAGGCCTCCACAAAATGACACAGGCGCATCCAGGCTTGCCTTCTAAGAGCTACGCCTGAGCTAGCTGCCCTACTCGCCCCTTCGGCTGCATAAGATATGAGCCTCATAGACGAGTTGACAATGGAACCTAGGGTAGACAACTGGGCGTTAACAGTCTGTGCTACCGCCTCAGGCATATTACCCGTCAGAGTATCTCCTAGCCCCTTCTGGAGATCTCTTTGGAGCCAAGTGAAATGACAGAGGTAATTCAACGACCGTAAGGTAAAGGTCACCGAAGACAGGGTACGCTTCCCATACTGGTCCATACTCCTGGACTCCTTGTTAGGAGGATGGACTAAAGAAGAAGCCTCTGCAACTTCCTGCTGAGTGGCTGCCGCCACCACCAAGGCATCTTCCGAAACCCCTTTGGTAAGGAACTCTTTGCCCGGGGGAGCTGACAGAAACTTGTTTGGATGTCTGGGCACCGGTTCCACGGAATAAGGGTTCTCCCACACCCTTCGACAAATCAAGTCCAGGAGTTTGCCGAAGGGTGGAGACACCCAGGAGGCAGAGGGTTGAGCTCCAAAGGCCTTGAGGAATATCGAGTCCTCCTCAGAGGGGGTCTTGGAAGGCCAGAAGCCTCTCTGCCTCAAAATCTCCAGGATGTTGGAGAAAGAGATATTATCGGAGGACGACTTGGGGGACCCCTCTGACTCCTCGAAGTCGGTATCAGAAGTGAGGGACTCGTCCTGGGAGTCTATGTGCTTCCTCTTGCACAACTTCTTACTAGGGGGCACCGACTCTGAGGGGCCCTCAGAAAATAGGGGACCGCTCAAGGGGGAATCCCCAGACCTTCGGGCTCCGCCATCCAAGGATAGGGGGGCGTCAGAGGCTCTATCCAGTGTGCAAGGGGATGGAGTGACCAATCCAGGTGATGTAACTGACGATCTGGCCAGTGCGCTCCTCATGGCCTCAAAGGCAGGTCCCCCCGAATCCGAGGACCAACCCGTCTCCGAGACCACGACCGGAGTTGGTATTCCCCGAGCTGAAGCACCGAGAGGGAGGCTCGGAACAGACAGTAGTCCCGAGATATCCCCCTTGGGTCCGACTGAGGAAACCCGAGTACCGAAACCAGAGGACGGAACCGACATGGTTGGAGCCGACGCTGGCTCCGATAGACTCACATGGGGTATCGGAGCTGACACGAGAACATCACTCGGCATGGAACACTCCGGCTCCGACGACACATGGGTGTTCTTAGGAGGAATCACAGGTACCAGAATGGGGACTGGCTCCGGAGCCGAGAACAGTTTTGCTAGCACCGGCGACTGCAGGAGGCACTGGACCACCCTATCCACATCCAAATCAGACAGCCTAGAGGATTTGGAGGAAATAGAAGGAGATCGGGATCTCTTACCCAGAGACACATGCCTGACACTCGGTGACCAGCTCCAAATAGGCTCCAATAATATCGGAGCCGAGGTCAGCTCCAGCACCACCGATACCTCCTGCGGCCCCGAGGACAATGGAGCCGAGGAGGAAGTCTCCCCTATCGAAACCTTCTCCTGCGGCCCCGAGGACAATGGAGCCAAGGAGGAAGTATCCATAATCGAGACTGTCTCCTGCGGCCCAGAGGACAATGGAGCCGAGGAGGCAGCAACCACTATTTTAACCTTCTCCGGGGGCTCCGAGGAAGCAGATGGAGCCGGAGATCTCTTCTTGGCCTTGGAAGGCTTAGATTTAGGACTGGAAGAAGAAGAAGAATCTAAGGACTCCTCAAAAGAGGGCTTAATCAGGCCCTTCAAAATCAGTTTATTTTTTCTGTCCTGCAGTACCCTCACGCTAAAAGCGTGGCAGAAACTGCAGGACTCCTGCAGGTGAATAGCCCCAAGACAATATACACAGATGGCATGGCCATCCGTAATAGAAATTTTATAGCCACATTTAATAAACTTTTTAAACCTGGAGGGTTTATGCTCCTTCTGCTCTTTAGACATGGTAAAAAATAACAGCACACTGTCAACTGACAACGACACAAGAGGAAGTCGGGGAAAACAAACACCACTAACGGCCAAGGAACTCTAAATCAAACGTTTCTTGGAGTAGCAGGGAAAGACAAGAACAAATCCAACTACAGTTTTAACAGCAGAAAAACAACATAGGAGAGGACTAGGTCCTCTAACTTAAACGGGCCTAGCCCGCCAAACAAAGGGATAACACAAACAGCCAATCTCACTAACACTCACAATAAAACTTAGACAAGGAGAAAACTGGCTATTAAAACAGCTTCTGTAAAATAAGAGACTGCTAAAATACTTAGAAAAAGTATTTGAAAGAGTACTTAGCCACAGCCAAGCAAGACCACGTCCTAACTCTACGAGCGGCAAACGAGATCTGGGGCTAGGGCGAGGTGCATCTTGGGATACTGGGTTAGCCCAGCCAATTAGAGACTTCGTGCTAGAGAAATTTGGCCGAGTCGGAGCCGATTCTCAGCTCCGAACCCGTGAGTAAGGAATGTAGGCGAGATAGGACCACATAACATCAAGTAGTTCAGAAAATTAATGAATATGTAAACTTCAATAGTAGTTCTGCACAGTACATTTTGAAGGATTTGTGAAAATGTGTCTCTGGAATGTAAAACTTGCTCCCTTATCACAGATACCATCCCAGGGAATTCAACAGACACCGGACCAGGTGAACTGTGATATCCATTCCATCTCAAAATATTCCCTACCTACTGGACAGCAATGGCCTCCTCCGTTTACATCTCTATCTACTCATTCTTACATTCACCATTACAAAACTCTAAGAAGTAACTCTATCAATAGCCTGCTACAAAGCATTTCAGAATTATCTAGAACATAAGAGTGTGTAGGAATACTCCACCCTAGAGTTCAAACTAAATGCATGTCCATTGCCAAATGTCTATCTGAAAAGAAATATTAACCCCATGGGGTAGGAACCATTGAGAATTTCACTTTAACCACGAAGTGCTCTCATGGATGGGCAGGCATGCCCTTCTTGCCCACATCTCCTAGCTACTTTAGACCTTACAGGGTTTAACAGAGACCAGATGAATGCATGTGCCTACTTATGGGTCAGGCCTGACTCTATATTCTGTAATAAAAATGAACACACTTGCTTGTATGGCCATACTTTACTGTTACTAGTATTTACAGCTTTATGTTGTTTTTCAGCTTGATCTAATATTGTAAGATGGCATGTGTGTCATTTTGTATCCTCCACTTTGGGCAGTTCTTGTAGAATTAGGGAAAAAATTAACTACCCCACACCCCAACTTAAGATGGAGTGCCAGCAGTATTTCTTATCTATAATTTACAGTTGTGCAATATTTTTCTATATTTTTTTCAAGGAGGAACACAATTCAGCTCAGTACAATCAGTAAATATGCAGACAGCCTGACCACCAAGATGATCTTTGAGGGCCCCAGTGTTTGGCTTGACTGGAAGAATTACAGACCACAGACCTACAACCCTAGGCTGTCATACAAAAGAATAGTTCTTCAGTGTCAAGCATGATTAAGGAAGGCTCAGTGAGTGAGAACCCTTCACTGGTTAATGCAATAGATGGAGCATTGTGGACCCCTCTACATTTTCCCTAGCTAGTGCATAGGTAAGAAGTCGTCCAGACATGAGAAGATGAATTTCTTTGGTACAGAGGCTGGCAAACATTGTTCCCAAGAATCTTGTGAACTTTCTAGGTGCAATAAAAAAGACCCAATGGTAAAAAATTATCTAAATGTGCCCCAACCTGTCTTGCAGATTACTATCTGTGGTCCATGTGGAAAAAGACACAAAAATGGTTATTCTTCCAATTCAGGGTGCTTAACAGTGACATTGGTATATGCAGTGGCAAAAGTACCTGCAAGGTAAAAATTCTGACTGGTTATCTTTGGAAACTTGATGATTCTAGCAAAGTCTAGCGTGTGGTCCTCAGAGGTCATTGTTTTATTAAGATAGATACAATCTGGAATATAAACTTTTTCTTATTCTTCTCAAGGAACTCTTTCTAAAGATGTGCAGTGCAAAGGCTGTGCTGATTGACTGTGTTAATTTTAATTGGTCTTGTGGACTGGGAGGAATTCCCAAGAAGGAAAAGAAACTCCCGTCCTCTATTCTGTAGCCCGACAAAATAATCTTTCTTTATCTCTCCACAGCTGATTACAGACAGCTTGTTTTAAAATAATGTAGACTTCTTCCCAAAATATGTGAAGGTCAAGGGAGGAAGACATTGGGGTAGAGGTCAGGTGAAGGCAGTGAAATTAGTGCAGAGTCAGTGCTGTTCATTGCCATAATGGATAGGAGATTTATTTCCCCTCTTTTGCCTTACTGCCTGCTCCTGCCTCCAACACTTCTTCAGGCCTGCTTCTTTTCAGAGATCTTCCTGAGTCTGACTTGAGCTACTTACAATTATTTTCTAAAGAAAAAATCCATTTCTTGGTAGGGGAGATTGTACTATACTGTACATTAGAACGAGTGGGTCAAAGAGCAGTTTCACTGACTCCATGGTTTCCCTCCAACTCCAGTTTGTTAAAAATTTCCTGGAAAGAGGGCCAAACAAAAAATCCTTTTGTGTGTGTGTGTATGTGTGTGTGTGTGTGCGTGTGTGGGTGTGGGGTGGGGTTTGGGGGTCAACAGTTGCTTCTTAACTTCAGGTCAGATGGAGTGCATGCTAAACAACCAGGCTTACAGATAACAGTCCTTCACACTGCACCCCTTCGGACAGTATCCAATGTTCTACATAGCAAAGCTGTGTAAAATCTTACCATAACCACAGATGTCCTTCTCTTCCATGTAGCAGTATTCTACATGTGGGTTTATCCTTCTTCCTCTCCAGTTCATTCAGCCAGGTTTCCAAAGATTTTAAGTCCCTCTAGGTGTGTCGGACGTCTGATGTGGCAGCAAGTATGTGGGCCATAAAAGTGATGTCTGCACGCACCAGTCCTCAGAACATAAAAAAATCCCCAGTCGGAGCCTGTCCTATAAGGGCATAGCCTGTCCAGTGTCACCCAGGAGAGCAACTGCAATCTGACAAGAGGGGAAGGTGGGAGGGAAGGAATATTGCAACATGGAACAGAAGGACATCTATCGTTATGGTAAGATTTTACACAACTGTCTTATGTCCTTCTATTCCAATGTTGCAACATTCTACATGTGGGTGAGTGCCAAAGCTCATTGAGGATTGGGAGGTGGCCTAGATGACGTTTCCAGGAATCCATGTAGGATAGTCCTGGCAAACCCTGCCCTGGCTCTGGAGATCTGGTCCAGTTTGTAGTGTTTGGTGAAGGTGTGTACTGAGGACCAAGTAGCTGCCTTAAGTATGGAGTTAGTGTCTAACTCCTTAAAAAAGGCTCCAAAAGAGGCCATTGCTCTGGTGGAGTGGGCTTTGACATTGCCCTGCAAAGTCTTTCCATGGTGAGGGTAGCAGAAGGAAATGGCCCTGGAGAGCCAGGTTGAAATGGTCTGTTTGCTCAAAGATTTCTCCAGTGCTCTGGGGTGGAAGGAGACAAACAGTTGTTCTGATTTCCTAAAAGGTTTGGTTTTATGTAAATAAAACCTAAGTCGTCTGTGGACGTCTAGAAAATGACGTACTCTCTCACTATACCCCTGCAGTTTGGGGAAGAAGGTAGGCAGGTGGATAGCCTGGTTCAAGGATAGGTCATTCACTACTTTGGGGGTGAATGACGGATTAGTCCTGAAAGTCACCCTGTCCAGGTGGAAGACTAAAAATGGTGGCGTAGCCATAAAGAGCTTGCAACTCAGACCTTTCTGGCTGAGGTCAGGGTTCCCAATAAAATAGTTTTCCATGCGCACAATTTTATGGGAGCTTTGTCTGCTGGGTCAAAGGGGGCTAGAATGAGTTTTTCTAATACAAAGTTGAGGTCCCAGGGAGGAGGAGACAGTTTCCTGGTGGTCTCAAGTGTAGTAGACCTTTGAGAAACAGTTTAGCAGGGAATCTGAATGCATGGGGAGGCTCCAGAGGAAGGCAGGCAGAGATAGCAGACAAATGTGCTTTCAGAGATGAGTATGACAGCCCTGTCTGCACTAGTTCACACCAGTAAGACAGGATGAGAGGAATATCGCTTTCCAGCAGGTTCAGCTGTCTTTTGTGACACGAAATAGAAAACCTTTTCCACTTCGAGAGATAGGATTTTCTTGTGTTGGGTTTCCTGGCCTCCTGCAGGACACTGAGCATGTCCTCACTGTGCAGGTGTCTGAAGGGGATCAGAATCCTATCAGCTACAGGGTGAGGTGCAGGGATTGCCACTGTGGGTGTATCTGAGTCCCCTTGTGCTGTGTGAGTAGGTCCACTGAGGCAGGTAACTTCTGGTTATTGCCCTTGGACAAATGAAAGAGAAGGGGGAACCAGTGCTGTCTTAGCCAGTAGGGCGTCATCAGCAAGACTTTTGGTCAGTCCTGCTGAATTTTCAGCAGCACCTTTTGTATCAAAGGGAAGGGTGGGAATGCATACAGAAATTTCCCCTTCCAGGTCATCGAGAAGGCATCTGTCGCCAGTGCCTTGGGGTCGTGTGTCCTGGTGCAGTAATCAGGAAGTTGACTGTTTATGGAGGAAGCGAACAGGTCTATTTGTGGTATACCCTACCTTTGAACCAGATTTAGGAAAAAAAGAAGTTATGTCTCATCATAACGTTCTACCTGTGTTGCTGATCTTCTTTCTTTTGTCACTGATGGGTTTGGTTCCAAGCCCTCGAAATCAAGTCGGCCTAATACCAAGCTCGCGCCAGCCAAAACCTCTCGAGTTAAGCATCTACCCACAATGCCCTTCTCCCTGTTACCTCAGATTAAGTTTGCCCATGTTATACAAGTAAAGCAGAGGCCATTTTTGTGCAAATACCCTAAGACACCACTTGGACCCAAAGTATCCCCCAGAAGCCTTTGGTAGGGGAAGGAGGGTGGGATGTGATGTATGAAAGAAGATCAACAACACAGATGGAGCGTTATGGTAATACATAACTTCTTTATCTGATGTTGTTAATCTTTTTTCCATTCATCACTGATGGGACAGAATCCCCAGCTACCTTGTGATCCTTGGGTGACCCTTATGGAAGAACGTTCGTGAGTACCAGTGAGCCAAAGGCAGCTCTCCCCTTCTGGAGACCACATCCAATTTGCAATGACTGATAAAAGTGTGGGGGTTAGTCCAACTGGCTGCTGCACAGATATCATCCATAGAAGCCCTGGAATGGAAGGCTACAGATATTGCCATAGATATAGTAGAATGGACTTTATATTCTGTGGCATAGGTTCTTTTGCAAATGAATAAGTGAAACGCATGCAGTCCCCTTAGCCATTTTGATAAACTGATCTTGGAGACAAAATTCCCAATTCCAGGCCCAGAAAAGGAAATGAAAAGTTGGTCAGTTTTACGAATTGATTTGGTCCTGTCTAAATAATATCTCAATTGTCTGTGCACATCCAAGGAATGTAAGCAGTATTCCCCTTTATTAGAACAATTCGGGAAAAATACTGGTAAGTCAATAGTCTGACTGATGGAAAGGTCAGAAACAACTTTGGGGTGGAAAGATGGGTTTGTCTGGAGTGATACTCTGTCCTTGTGGAAGATTAGATAGGGTCTTTTGGTGCATAATGCCTGAAGCTTAGAAATTTGTCTGGCTGACATGATGGCTACCAGGAAGAGAAATTTCTAAGACAAGAATATGAGGTCACACTTCGCTGCGGGCTAAAAAAGGAGGTTGAGTCAAAGACTGGAGAAATAATGTGAGATTCCATGGCTCTACAGGCTGCCTGATTGGAGGCCTAATGTGAAAAACTCCTTTAAGAACAGTTTTACATAAACGCAATGATATAAGGGGAGTACTATCTAATCCATTATGATAGTTTGAAATAGCTGCACTCGTATGGTAGAGGCTGCGGCTCCATCTTTGAAAAACATAGGTATTGTAAAACTGCTGTGACTGGAGCCGAATACGGATCTAGCATATTTTCCTTTAACCAAATAGAGAATCTTTTCCATTTGTCCAGATATAGTCTTGTGGTGGATGGTTTATGAGAGGCCAGAATAATGTCACGAACAGGTGAGGTGACATCATCCTGCCTGGTGACTAACGGACGTGGAGAAACCAAGCAGTCAGATTGAGTCTGGACAGATTCGGATGACTCAACCCTTGGGGGTGAGAAATTAGGTCTGGAAGAGGATCCAGAATCCAAGTTCAACATAACAGATGAGGCCGAAGGAAGGGGAACCAAACTTGTTGAGCCCAAAAGGAGGCTATGAGGATCACTTTGCATTTCAACCGAATGTCTTTTTTATGAATTGGGGTATCAGAGGAATGGGAGGACAGGCATATAGCAGTCCCGTGGGCCAATCGTGACTCACAGCATCCCTTGGGGACTCCCCCTTTGGGAAGAATAGAGCAAAATAGCTGCTGCATTTGTTGTTTTATGGGGAGGTGAATAGGTCGCAGCAAGGCTGGCCCCAACGACTGAAGATTTCTGTCACTACTTCGGGATTGAGAGACCACTCGTGAGGCAAGGGAATGCATCTGCTCAACTTGTCTGCAATCACATTGGAAATTCCTGGGACATGCATTGTTATCAGAAAGCAGTTGGAAGCTATCACCCACTACCACATTCTCATGGCCTATCGACACAGGGGATAGGACTTGGTTCCTCCTTGCTTGTTGATATACCAGACTACTGACATATAGTCTGACTGAATTTCAATCGTTCCAGAAGGAAGAACAGGTTGGAATGCTTGCAACGCTAACAGCACCGCTCTCAGTTCTAGAACACTGATATGCAGGTTGGCCTCCAACGTGGACCGTGCACCTTGGACTGTCATTCCCTGGAAACCCCCCCCCCCCACCCTATCAGGGAAGCATCTGTGGTCACAATGGCTTTGGGCTGAGGGGGCTGGAATGGACATCTCCAAGGTTCTATGTCTGGCCTCATCCACCAAAGAAGATCCTACTTGCAAGAATTGGTTATCTGAATCTGAAAACATAGAGGGTGGTAATTCGAAAACCATTGAGAGAGAAGAAGACATTGCAGTATTCGCAAATGCAGTTTCACAAGAGGCAATACTGGTATGAAAGCTGCCATGGAACCTAGAACCTGAAGGACCTCTCTTGCTGAGACTTTGTTTTGACAGAGTATCACCTGGAGCTGAAGCCTCAATCTCTGAAGTCTATGAGCTGGGAGCGACACCAAACAAGAGCGGGTGTCAAAGACTGCTCCGATGAATTCTATCTTCTGGAACGGAGCAAGACTGGATTTCTCCCAGTTTACAGTTATCCCCAAAAGTTTTGCCAGTGAAAGGGTGTACTGCAGGGCTGTTACCAGAAGATGCTTGGTGGGGGCGATAAGGAGCCAATCATCTAAATATGGAAACACCCAGAATCCTTGTAGTCTCAAGTGAGCTGTAACCACTTTGTGAACACTCTGGAGGCTGTAGAATCCAAATGGCAGGGCACGAAACTGGTAATGATTAGCACCTAGCCAGAAGTGAAGAAGACTCCTGGAGCATTTGTCCATTTTGATGTGATAATACACGTCCCAAAGGTCTATCAAGCACATCCAATCGACTTCCCTTAGAAAAAGGGAGAATGGACTGAACCGTGACCATCCGGAATTTGGTTTGGGCAACAGATTTATTCAAATTGGTAAGATCCAGAATGGGTCTCCAGTCCCCTGTCTTTTTTGGCACCAAAAAGAATCTTGAGTAAAATCCAGATCCGCACTGGTCTGGTGGGACTAATTGAATGACTCTTTTTTGATACAGCTTGTTTATTTCCACAGCTGCTGCCTGCCTTTGACTGGGTGGAATGTCCGGAAGTTTTGCTGGAAGCTTTGGGTAAGCGCTGAGGGAGATGATGTAACCTCTGGTTATGATCTTCTGCACCCAACGATCAGTGGTTATTGAATGCATGGCAGCTTGGTGCAGAGAGAAACGACCCTGACTGCTTCCAGAGGAAAGTAATCTGGCCGCTCTTCAGGAGCGCTGATACGGATGGCTAGAGAAAGAATCCCTAGGTCCCTGATTATGTGGACCCCCTTCTGCCTTGGTAGGAGTGTCTTCCAGAATTGTTACCCCCTCTGCCCCTGGGGGTATCATCACCACAAGTGGCACGGAAAGGACCCTGAGATTTTTTGTGCCACATTTTGCCACTCCTCTGGTTCCTGGAAAAGGAACACTGAGGGTTGGAAAAACGTACACCTATGGCAGACAGGATCTTATCATCCTGCTCACACCTGGTCAGAGTGTCCTTCACCTTGGGGCCAAAAAGGGAAGATGCTTGGATGGGAGCATTCAGGAAGGAAGACTTGAAAGGGTCCGCAAGGTCACAAAGACACATACAGGTATGGCGTCTCATAACAATGCCTGAACCCGCAGCTCTAAGCCGCCCCTTCAGTTGCGTGTGAGAGCAACCTCATGGACGAATTGGAGACAGATTCCAGGGTTGAGAACTGCGAGGCAACATTATCCCTTACCTCATCAGACACCTGCCCTGCGAGTTTTCCAGAGAGTTCAGAGATCAAGTCTCTTTGGAGCCTTGTAAAATGTGTCAAGTAATTCAGGGACCGTATGGCAAAGGTCGCTGAAGCAAAGACTCGCTTCTTCAATCTACGAAAATTACAAAAAAATTTGGCTTAAACGGCATATTATTGTGTTCCCTTGCTCTGCTTGTGCGTTCATTTGCTTATCCACTTCTCCAATCGGTCCACAGCCCAGGACTCTCTGTTGGGTGGGTGAAATGTAGGACTCTCTTCAGCGAGATCCTTTTTCGTGGCCACCGCCACCACCATAGCATCAACTGGTAAACCTTTGGACCAATGTGAGTTATCCTCGGATGGAGAAAGTATCTTGTCAGGTCTCTTAGAGATTGCCTCAACAGAATTAAGGTTCTTCCAAGCGTGCTGCACCACAAGCTGAACAAGCTCGTCTGCAAGTGGGTTCACCCAAGAGGTAGATGGCTGGGCATGGAAAGCCTACAGAAACACGGACTCCTCAGAAGAAGGATTATTGGGTTTCCAGTCACCCTCTGTTTCAAAATTTCAAGGAGGTCTTCAAAAAGACCTTTCACCGGCATCAAAATCCATGTCCTCTGTTAGAGACTCCTCAGAAGAGTCTACGTGCTTCCTCTTGCATGATCTCTTCCATGGGGGCTCCTCAGTGGGGACTTCTGAGGAGGACTCAGAAGAGGGGTCACCCTGCAATGGCGGTCCTGTGGCTTTCCTGTCCGGTGTTCCGAGGAGGTGGCCTGTGACACCTGTAGCTCAGGGGGGAGAAGTCTGGGGTTCCGACGTCGGCTGAATGCTTCGTCCAAAGCACGGAAAACATGTCCACCCAAAGAGGGGTGGGAGCCTGGAACCAAGGAGGACACCCTTGGGACTGGGGTCACAACCTGCTCCATCGAACCTGTTCCCAAGGATGGAGCCTCAAGCAGGATCGGTGCAGATAGGGCTCCCAACACAGAGGACGCAGCTGAAGAAACACTCGTAACTGTGCCACGAACCAAGAAGCCTGCAGCCCAATCACCGGGCTGAGGAAGGATCGGTTCAGTATGAACCGAGGACCAAAGGGACAGTCCTGGGGGCCAAGTGAGGTCCGCTACAGGCACCGAGATGGGGGGGCCTGAAAACCACATCGGAGCAGAAGGCTTTGGAACCGGTATGGTCAAAGAAGGAGAATGGGATGAAGTTCGTGGAGAAGTCAACCCAAGTCCTGCAGGAGGATGGGTCCTGGAAGGACTGGGTATCGCCCTGGCTGTCAACAGCTGGTCCACAAGACGCACCACATCAAGTTCTGAAAGGCTCCTGGTGGATCTAGTAGATACTCTCGATGGGGAATCAGGTCGTTCTAGGAACAGACTGTACACCTGCCCTAGAAATGGGTCTGTGGATGGAGAGCATCGGGTCCATGGTGTGGAATCTACCCACACCGATGTCTCAAGTTTGGAGACCAGAAGCAGTGGGGTCAAATTCGTACTTATCATCACCATAAAAGACCTCAGTGCCAAAGGGGCACTTGGAGCTGACGCGGAAGGTTCAATCATAATTGCAGAGACAGGCATCAATGGCCTGCACTGTGCCAAAGTGGCACCCTGTGCCAAAGTGGCACCCAGTGCCGAGGTCATAGTAGTCGTAGTGAGGTCAATAGTCTGTGCCGGAGACAGTATCACAGCCAAAGCTGGCGCCGACATAGAAACAGTTGCAGCTGGAGCAGAATAGATCAGTGCTGATGAGGCAGACTTATGCTCTGAATATAGTTTTGGCACTTTAGGTTTCACAGATTTGCCCTGGTCACCAGATGGTGAAGAGGGATTCAAATGAGATCTTTTCTTATCCTTAATTGGAGTGGATGAGACCTCTGTCACAGGAAAGGCCTTTGAAAAAGGCGACTTAAGTAGGCCCTTCAGGATCAACTTATTCTTCTGCTCGTTCAAGGTGCACTGACTGAAGCTTTGACAAATCACACAGGGAGTTTGCAGCGAAAGATGGGGCACTTCCAAACAATAAACACAGTCATCATGTGAGTCACTATTCGGATGCTTACCCTTACAAAAAGCACAATGTTTGAAAGAAGCATAATGTTAGAAATCCAATGTGCCCTTTTTATCAGACATCATGAAATTTGCACACTGTAATCAATGTAGAATACTACAGAAAACATTTTTAAACTCTACTATAACTATGTCTAAACACATCTAAATACACACAATATTAATGACATATGTCAGAAAACACACAACTAGTCAGATAAATGGGAAAAGAGAAGGAATACCATGAGGGTAGAGAGAGAAGGACGTACCACCAATGGTACTTAAAAGTTTACTGAAAGGGTAGAAACAAGAGACAAACATCTAAATATAACTGTAAAAATATAGAATTATCAATACAAACTACAATCGAGAGGAAAGGTGACAGAAAATCCAGAGATATCAAAAAGTTTTCACTTAGCTGAGAGCTTGGCTGAAATGCGGCTTTACGGCTACATGGCAAACGAGATCTGAGGTAACAGGGAGAAGGGCATAGGTTCATAGGTAGATACTAGGCTGTTGGCCCTAGGGCCTATATAAGCCTAACCAAAAAGGTTCTCTGGCTTTCGCTACCCAAGAAAATTATTTTCCTGTACCCCTGTCGAGCAGAGCCACAGAGATGATCCCCAGGGTGAATTTCCTATTTCCCATCCAATCATCAAGATTTTTCTTAAAGAGTACTAATGAGAAGCTTTGTTTGATATAAATAGGTAGTTTGTTCCAGAATATGGGAAGTCTCTGGGACAGGAATCTATCCCTCCAGCATGTTCTGTTCATTGTGTGACAAGGTTTAGGTCCCTAGTGTAGCTCGGAGAGATTGAGATTTCTTTAAGTGGAGCATGTCCAACAGCTCTGGGTTTGACATAGCTTTGTATGTTAGGGAGAGATCGCCTCTGGGTAGACTATAAGCGACGGAGTAAAGCTGGAGGTTTTTGAGACTGTCAGCATAGGGCATCTGTTTGAGGCCAGTAATCCTCTTTGTGAGGTATTTCTGCAGCCTTTCCAGTTGTTGTAGATGTCTTGTGAGGTACATACCAAAAGGGACATTGTACTCTATAATGGGTCTAATGAGTGATGAGTAGAGGGGAACAATGACCTCTTTTTCTCTGGATGAGAAACCTTTTGTGATGAGGTGTGCCACGTAGAAGGATTTCCTGACTACTGTGGCGATGTGATTATCAAAGGAGAGACTACTGTCCACCTGTGTCCCAAGGTCTCTTATCACACTTTCGGTGTTAAGTAGACTTCCACCTATGTGGTAGCTCATGGGTACAGAGTTTTTACCAAAGGGGATGACAATGCACTTTTTGGCACTGAGCTTGAGGCCATGGCTTTGACACCAGGCATCTGTCTCAGTGAGGCCCTTTTGCAGGATTGTCCACATCGTTAGGAGTTTCGATTATGGCTCCTAGTTTGCAGTCATCTGCGAACTTCATTAGCCAAAAAACTTCTTCGTTAGCCTGTACTTCAGAAAAGTAGATACCAAACAGGAGGGGACCCTGGACTGAACCCTGTGGCACTCCACTTGTCACTGGTCTGAAGTCGGATTTGGAGTCTGCTACTTTCACAGTGTGGGTTCCTTCAGTTAGCCAGTTGGCAACCCATTTTGTGACATAGGGATTTATACCTAGTTTAGTGAGTTTATCTATAATTCCAGAGTGGGGAATGGTGTCAAAAGCCTTGGCGAGATCTAGATAGGCTATGTGAACCACCCTACCCTCGTCTACGGCTTTGGTGACTGCTTCAAAGTCGTCTATCAGGTTTAGGAAACATGATCTAGCTTTTACAAACCCGAACTGGGTGGGGTTCAGATTTTGGAGATTACCAATGTCTTTGTTTATATGTTCCATGATGATACGTTCCATAGCCTTGCAGACCAGGCTCATTAGGCTAATGGGGCTGTAGTTCCCGGGGTCCGTGGTGGCTCCCCCTTTGTGGAGTGGGATAACTGTCGCTGTGCGCCATTCAGTGGGCACAAAGCTTGAGGTGAGACTATGATTGAACAAGGTGCTTAGGTGGGGTGCCAGTTCATTCTGCAGTTCATGTAGAATGCAGCCTGGGATGTTGTCAGGTCCCACAGATGCTGTGTTCTTTGCTCTGAAGAGTGTGGTTTTTACCTATGCAGCTGTGATTACAGGAACTTTGCATTCTTCCAGTATAGAGATGGACCCTTTAGGGGGTGGGGGGGGGGGTAAAGTTAGCACTGAACCTATCTGCCAGGATGTTGGCAATATCAGTTGGTTCTGTACATTTAGTGCCATTGTGCTGTAATTCAGAGCAAATCTGAGTGTTGCAATTGAGATTCTTGACATAGCTATAGAATGCTTTGTGGTTCTCTTTAGAATCAGTGGCAATTTTGTTTTCATAACTAGCTTTGGAGGATTTTATGAGGGATCTCAGCTTCTTACTGATGCTGACCAGGGAGTTCCTCCAATCATGGGATTTTACTCTTTTTTGCAACTGTTTCTTTCTTCTGTTGTAGAGTTTGTTTATGGCAGGGGACCACCAGATTGGATTCCATATTTTTGGAGGATAGCATCTTGGTTCTGTTAGGGATAGCATGATCCATGCACTCGTGTAAGTGCTTATAAAGTGCATTTGTGTAGGATTCAGCAGTCGCACCTCTACTGTCCATCTGCATATGTGTCGTGAAGTTTGCCACTTCTGTCTTAAGAAGCGTGAAGTTAGCTTTGGAGAAATTTTTTATGGTGGTTCCCCTAATGGGGGGTGGGGGTGGGATGTGGATGTCTAGGGTGATTAGCTTGTGGTCGGATCTGACCAGTGAGGAATTGACCTCTGCTGTGGAACACTGGTCACCCATGTTGGTAATGATCAGGTCTAGAATACTACTGCCCCTGGTGGGGGTGTGGATAAGTTGGTCCAAGGCACTGGAATTTATGAATTCCAGAAAACGTTGAGCAAAAGAGTTGGTACATGAGTAGTTTTCCAAGTTAATGGTGGGGTAGTTGAAATCGCCCATTATTAAGGTGTTGGGTTGTACCCTAATATTTTCCAGTGTATCAAGAAATGAGGAGAGGGAATCCTGGGGCATGGTGGGGGTTCTGTAGCAAGTTACAATTTGGATTGCAGTCTTGCCCAAAGTTAGTTGCACTTGGATAATCTTGGATGCATTATGCTGAGCAACTAGCCTGGAGGTGTGGATATCCTTAATGAATATGGACTTGCCTCCACCTTTAGTGTTTTGGTCCAAGTTAGGTGGCCGAAAGGTGTGGTATGAATTACAAAACTCAAAAAGAGGCCAGCACTAAAGGATGAGATAAATATAATATATTAATACAATAAGGCAAAAACCATAAATCAGATGGGTTTCAGCCCCAAGGCCTTCGCTGGCCTCTTTTTGAGTTTTGTATGTTTTTTTTTTTGGCCTTTGCACCTGTCTTACATATGAGCACGTTGTGTGGTGGATAGTGGTATGAATTATAGCCTGGTAATGCAGGGGTGCTCTCTGGAGCCTTGAACCAGGACTCTGTCTCTGCACAGATGTCGATGTTCTCCATTTTAAGGAGTGCCTCAAGTGAATGGGTAGAGGCTTAGCTCGAGAGTTTTTGGCTGGTGCGAGCTTGGTATTAGGCCGACTCGGTTCCCAGGGCATAGAACCGAACCCATCAGTGATGAATGGAAAGAAGATTAGCAACATCAGATCATCTCTTTGAAGCATCCATTCATGGTTGTTTGAAATGGTTCTGCTTAGGAAATCTGCCTGGGAGTTGTGTAGGAACGGTATGTAGGTTGCCTGTAGGGTAATTCCCTGTGAGGTGGTCAGTTCCCACACATGCAGAGATAGTCTGCATAGAAGGTATGACTGCGTCCTTCCCTGTTTGTTGAGATACCACAGGACTGTGGTGTTGTCCGTGAATATCTTGAGAGGGCCCTGCTCTAGATAGGGTTGGAAGGCTTGTAAAGCAAGGAGGATCGCTCTCATTTCTCTGACATTTATGTGATCTACTTTGTGTCTGTCTGTCCAAAAACCTTGCACTTTTCTCTGTCCTAGTGTGGCTCCCCAACCCAGATCTAAGGCATCTGTGTGCATAATCTGGGAGGGAGTGGATGGCTGTAGAGGGAGGCCTGGGTTCTGGGCCACCTGAGCCACCCTCCATCTCAATTCCTGTTTCAAACAGGGAAGGAGGGAGACCCTGAACTCTAGAGCATGGGAGTGCTGAGTCCACACTGACCAAAGATACGATTGTAGTTTCCTCATGTGCATTCTTGTTAAGGGCAACATGGGTATGGTGGCTGCCATGTAACCCAGAAGTCTCAGAAAATGCTTTGCTGTAAGATCTGATGATTGTGGGGAGCGAGTAGGCGGTGTGTCAGGGACACCAACTTTTCTGCTGGTAGGAAGGCCTTCATAAGGTCTGTCTGGATTCTGCAACCCAGAAAGACAATGTCCTGTGTGGGCTTCAGATGGAATTTTGGCAAGTTTAGTAGAAATCCTAGAGACTGCAGGAGGAGCAGAAGGGTCTGGGCGTGAAGTTGAAGAGTCTTCTGCCTGAATTAGAAAGTCGTCTAGGTAGGGGAATATCTGGATCCCCTTTGTCCTACAGTAAGCGATGACTGAAGCCAGACATTTTGGAAATACCCTGGGAGCAGTATAAAGCCCAAAGGGCAAGGCACAGAACTGAAAATGGGATGAGCCTGCCAGAAATCGGAGGTATTTCTGAAAGTGGGGCTTTATAGGTATGTGAAGGTAGGCATACTTTATGTCCAAGGTTGTCATGAATCCCTGAGAGAGTGTAGGGAGAGTAAGCATCCTGAAGGTAGAAACTTTTAAAAAGGGGTTGAGGCACAAGAGGTCTAGAATAGGCCTTCATGGTCCACCCTTTCTAGGTACGAAAAAGATTCTGGAGTGCAATCCTTTTCTTTTTGATTCTGTAGGCATTGGTTCTACAGTGCTTTGAATTAGAAGGGTTTGCAGAACCTGTCGTAGGAGGGGTAATTGATGGGTGGGTGGCTGGGGAATACCCAGCCTTGTTGGGGGGGGGGTGATCCAGGACATAAAGTAACCGTTCTGTATGATGGACAGAACCCAGTTGTCTGAGGTAATGAGTATCCACGCAGGGAGACAGTGAGAGAGATAGGCAGACAGGAGAAGAGATGAGGAGGGGGTGGCTTGAAAGCTTGGCAGACAGTCAGACACTACCTACCCTGTCTGGAAAGGAAGGCCTTTGGCTGGAGGAAGGAGAAGCTCTAGCCAGAGGGAGCTGTATTTGAGGGGGTCTTCTAGACCTGGGGGAGCTGTAGGCCTAGAGGCTTTTCTGATGAACTGAGTCTTAGCCAGGTAGTTTCTATGGAACTTAGGGATGGGCAAGATTAGGAGGTGTTTTAAATCCTGTAATTCTTTTTCTTTGATGCAGGGACTTAAACAGGTCAGCCACTTTTTCACCAAACAGGGCAGGAAGTTGCAAAGGTGCATCAATAATTTAGCCCTGAAGTAATTAGGGAGAGGCTGAAGGCTTTGCCATGAGTATCTTCTTGGTGTAGAGGCTGATGCAGCTGACCTAGCTGGGGTTTCAGCTGCATCATAACTGCATCTTAAGGAGTGTCTATTCACCTGGAAGGTGAGGGCTAGCAGGGAGGTCAAGGAAGCTTTGGCTGCACAATCTGGAATGTCAGCTAATTCCTTAGTGGCTTTGTCCAGCAGGGCTATGGAATATTTGGTCATGTGAGTTTAGTAGTTAGTGGTTCTGAATGACCGGGTAGCAGAGGTGTACATTTTCTTTCCCAACCTCTCCAGAGTCATGCTGTCCTATCAGTAGAGATGGAGATGGTGGCTCGATCAGCAGGAGGGCACTTAATCCGAAAGGTTTCTCTGTGGAGCTGGAGGTTGGAAGTCCAGGTTGAAGGAAGCAGAAGCAAAGGCATCCAGGAAGGCCGGCTGAATAGGAGGAAGAGTAGAAGGACTGGGGGAGTTCATTTGTATGAGGTCAAAAAAACTCTTCTGTACTTCAGTCATATCTGAGGATTCCCACCTAAAATGTTCTTTCATTTTATTGATAGTTTCCCCAAAGGTTAAATATTCCACAGGGGAGTCAGGTTCAAAAGAGAGTTCCTCTGGAGACCCATATCCCAGGGGGTAAGAGATGGAATCCTCTGAGGATTCAGACAGTTCCCCCTCTTCTAGTTGTTCTATTCTCTTTTCAGGAATGAGAGGTCTAGGACTTAGGTGGAGGACGGGAGGAGCAGTGCTAGGAGTTTCTAAGGCAGTAGGCCTAAGGGTCATAAAGGCATTAAACAAACTCTGGCTGAAGGCCTGCCAATCGGGCATACTTTCAGCAGCATGAGATACATGTTTTGTTTTCTGTTTTTTCTTTAGAGGCCTTGCTGGCGTCTGGCTGGGAGAAGACCTTGGGTCAGGCATAGGGATGGCAGCATCGGAATATGAGGAGGGCAGAATGAACACTGGTTCCCCCATAGTATTTAAGGTAGATGCCGGTGTAGCCTCTATGGACATGGCATCCGCTCGAGATTGTGCGACTTCCTCTGAGGTACCCGCTTTATCCACACGGGCGGATGGACCAGTATAAAATGTGTCTAAAACTTTCTTTCCAAAATGGTAAAATATCCTGCTTTCTTTATCACTTGGGGTTAGGTGCTGAGCCACCTTTGTATCAATGGCTGGATTTTGTAAACTGATCAAATGTCATACACCTTGTTAAACCATTCTAGCTTCTTTAGTGTGTGATAAGGTCCAGTTCTACAAATACAGTCTCAAAAAAAAAAAGCACTGTCAAATGTCTAAAACATAAGGAGAATAGGCATCAGACTAAATGTATGCTTTCCAATACCCAGGAAATCAAAGTACCTTTTATGTGACACCAAAACATCCTTTGGTATCTACTTGAAATGCTCCTTTACCAGAATTAATGTTTCCTCAAAGATGATGTTTTAAGATGGAAAGCTTAAAGAGATGGCCTTTTTATCATCTGTATCTGGTTAGAAGATATGCATGGAATATAATGGTTCTTCCTAGCCCAAGTCTGAATCTGAGAAGTCTGGGGGAGGAGACAACCTCCTTCCTTCTAATAGAATAGCCATGCCTGCCTTTGATGATCAAACTACATGAGGACTAATTTATCCCTGGCAAACGTTTTGTATGTAAATGGGTAGAACCTGGAACAGAATCCACTAGGGAAGACGTAAAGCCTTTGAACTTTGGTCCTTGCAATTTCTGAGAAGGTAGCTCTTCCAAGCAGAAACATTTATCCAGAAACTGGAATTAAAATTTAGGACTCCAAAGCCACTCAAACTAGTATACTTAGGTTGTCTCTTAGGAAAAGCACTCTTGTGGTATAGCAGACCTAACTGCAATAGTGGAATAATATCAATATTTGTCAAGGACCCCACCACCTCACCATCTCCATTGTGAACCCAAACTGTACTCCTAGAGCCCAAGTAACACTAAATAAGGTTATCTACCACTTTATGACCAGCTAAATATCACCCTCCACATCCTCTCCTGATTATACCAGCTATCTTAATACCCTGGCCCAAATCCCCACGAATTCAAACACTATTATATCGGGTAACATCAATTTGCGGTCTAAACTACGATAGTAAACAGGCTAAAAGTTTCCTTAACTTTATAAATGATAACACCCTTGAGCAAATATTTAACCTTCCTATTAGGACCCATATATTTCTGATCTCATCCTCATTAATATAACCCCTTCTTGCATAACTTTCTGTGCATCATTGTACCTCATTCATCCGTGATATTTGCTGTGAAATCAGTTGGTATTTACTCTGCAAATACCTCCGGACTTTGGAACATCTCCAAACGTGACTTTCTACATGGCGTAGGTAAATTTATCTATAAACCTATTATGAATGATCCCCACTACCAGAGCTGCAGCATATGCCTCTGATTTCTGCATACAAATAAATAGTTGCACTGATAAGGCAGTTATCTTCATCATATATACTGGGAAATTTAAACACAACCATCTGTTGCAGAATGCCCACATAAACAGTTATATAACAAAAAAATCATATAACACAAGAAGAAATTACTTAATACTTAAATTAAAATTCTACTCAAATTACAAGACCAGTTAAGCAAATTTAAGGGTGCCATTTGGAAGCTTAACACCAAAGAAAAATGAAAACTTTTAAAACCGTGAATAACTAAAATTTATTTAACTGTGTCATGAAGTATGTTCTGGGCTTTTTCACAGGAATACTACCCACTCAAACCTTAAATAAATAGGTAGTATATCCTGGATAAGAAATTCAGTGCAAATTTTACTCCATCTGCAGTTATAACTACTTTACAGATTCTTCAGTCACAGCTACCTCACTACAATCACTGTGTATCAAGTCCTCTCACCTTTGCAAAAACTAAGAATACTATGTGAATGGGACCTGACAGCATGCCAGGTTGCCTGATTATTAGCAGCATATATGGTCTGTCTTAGAGATCATGTGCAAACATTTTTTCTTATCATTTCTTTTAAAATGGGCATTCCTATTCAAACATGAGTAGTTTTTACTTTAGTTATTTTAGTGGAAGCATATATTTACATTACTAAACTGGTGTTTCTGCTTACTGTATGCTGAGCAGCTGTCAAATTACTTTGTGATTCCATGTCATCCAGCCTGCCTTCTGATGATGCAGTTTTGGGGAGAGAATGTTTATAGCCCATGTTTTCTGTAGTACATAGCAGTTTTATAAAGTAAACTCACTGTAGCACAATATGTTACTTGGTCAGTAAATGAATCAATAAATACAACCATATTCAAGTGAAAGGTAACAAATGTAAGATGGAAAAGGATACGATTCTCAGTAAGGTGTATAGTGCTTGGTATACAGTGTAATAAAACAGATGTAAAACTAATATATCACTTTCTACAAGTGGATTGATTGATCACTTTTAGGGAGAAAACTACAGATGTGTTTTACACTTTAATGGCAGCCCTACTGAATAGTGAGTACATGTTATACTGCAAGGAATCAGTGCTGGAAAGAAACCATTTGGAATAACTTGCGCATCTGTGAAAATGAAGATGCAGTAAAGTGATCATTCCAGAAGAGACAACAGTTAACTACAGCAGACAACAGTTTACTGCAGTGTGATAGACAGCTGTTTACTAAACAGTACGCCAAGTGCAGTAAACTACACTAGGAATTTATTTGTAGTGCATATAGTGCCACAATTATGCTCTGAAATCAGGAGAAAGATAAACTTGTTAAGTCCTTCCCTAATGCAAGAGCTTAGGGGCACTTAAGAAAAGCTTCTTACCGGCATTTACATGCTGTTAAAACTAGATCTCACATTAGGGCTAACAGTGGACAGTGCCAGCCAGCAAAGAATAGTGTCAGAAGGTGAAACAGCTTTTACAATCTGTTAGAATTTCATTTTACCACACTTGCAAACAGAAAAATGATTTTGTATTATTTTTAGAATTGTTCTGAAGAAGTTCCCATGTTAGGGGACAAAAGTGCTAAACTATTTATACAGCAATAAAAGTTTGTGGGTTGCCTGTGTCTCCATGAGGGTTTCAAGATTCTGTTATGAAAATCTGTTATACTGAAGTGTCTAACACAGTGCTTCCCAATCTTTTTCTGGCCAAGGCACATTAGCCAAATACCAAAGAGTAAGTGGCACACTGGAGCTGAAATGCTCCCATTTCTTTTTAAAATGACGTATTATGCTCAACTAGTACTGTACTAACTACACTACTACAGTTCTACAAAGATGCAGGTTTTCGTGGCAGCCTGTAACATTAATAACAAATCCAATCATTCACCCGTCTATAGTACTGTTCTCTGTCAATACAAGTTAACTACATGTATACAGGACTACAGTAGCACTGAATCTTATGATAAAGAAATTCTTTATTTTGACGCCACTATTGATGTGCAAGAAGTGCCTGTTGTTCATGTAAAATTGTAAATCTATAACTAAAAGAAAGTGATTAAAATCACCTCTAAAATCACCTCTAAATTAAATTAGCTACAAAAACTAAACAGTCAATAAAGAAAAACGACAGCTATGATCTATTTTACTAATTTAGTTAGTTACTAGTCATGTGACCAATACTGTATTAATGTGATGGCTGACTTTGCAAGGACTGTGAAAGTGTTTCAATTCGAGCGAGAACGGTAGTTGACAAACATACTCGTAAGTCGCTTTCAAGTGCCTGTAAACACCCTCTGTGTTTTATTTTGATCTGTGTCATTGCTGAGAATGCCTTCTCACACAGGTAGGTAGTGCTGAAGGGAAGCAGTATTCCAACAGCCTTACTACCTATCAACGTGTATTCCTTTTCAACCATAATATAGAACTCTACTAAATTCATTTCCAGGAACTTCAATCGCAGTGTACTGTCAGCTGCAACATCAATAAGCTGTTCCTTTTCTAGTAATTGTAAGCCAGACATATCAACTTGGATATGAAATGGGTTTCTTATCCAATCTTTGTCAGACAGATTTAGACTTAGAAAGTAGTATTGCAACTTGTCATCCAACTGTGATAAATGCTCAATAACTATGTTGTGTAACACAATTGCACCAGGATCAACTTCAACAGCATGACGAAACATAGCTACTGAATTAGTTGATTCTATTTCATGTGACCACATTCAAAGTTTCTGACGAAAAGCGCACAGTTTGTCAGTAACAGATAGTATATTTGATTTGTTGCCCTGCATACTCGAATTCAGTGCATTTAACACGTCAAAAATGTAAACTGGGTATGTTAATTTTCTGCACCAGGTGGAATCACTCAACAATTGAACAAAGTCCTGTTTGACTTGTTGATTTAGGAAGAACGCGCGTAGTTCATCTCTCAGCTCGTACACCCTTGACGGAACTTTTCCTTTGGATAGCCATCTTACATCTGTGTGCATCAAAAGTGTATAATGGTCTGCTCCCATGTCCTTGCATAACATCTCAAAAACTCTGCACTTGACTGGTCGAACTTTGATGAAGTTAACCATTTTAATCACATCATCTAAGACTGACTGAAGGTCAGTACCCATTGTCTTACTTACAAGTGCCTCCCTGTGAATGAAGCAATGAGTTGTGACAATGTTTGGATTTTCGCGTTTTGCCATACTTGCGAAACCATGCTCACTTCCTGTCATGATGGAGCTCCATTCATGCACACAGCCATGCACCATTCCCACAGCAAACTATTCTGGACAAAGAACTGTGACACACATTTGAAGATATCCTCTCCTTTTGTTTCCATCAGTTATCTACAAAACAAGAATTGCTCTAACATTTTTGTTCCATTTGAAAACCTCACGAAGGCCATTAACTGTGCTTTTCCGCTTACATCAGTAGATTCATCAATCTGTAGAGCAAATCGTTTGCAAGTCTGAAGCAAGTTGCACACACTGCTGCTGATATCCTCTGACATCATTTCGATCCACCTGGCAACCGTGTTAATTGATGATGGCATCTTACATATAACTTTTTCTGCATCTTCTCCAAGCATTGTTTTCAACATAACTCTGCATGCAGGCATAATCAAAGACTCCACAATGTTGTGTGGTTTCATTCTTTGGGCAACTAGCTCTGCGACCTGAAAGCTAGCTAGCTGCACTTTGCCTGTAACCGAAAGATGCTTAGTAAAAAAATGCGCTTGCTTCTGCTGCCCATCTAATAAACATTTAAAATATGTCTAATTTTTTCCTATGTAAGTCTTGTGCTTTGTGTGTAGATGGTGTTGCATCTTGCTTGGTACCATCGCTTCGTTTGCAAGAATGTCCCCGCATATTACACATAACGGTTGTGGAATGCCCTGCTTCTCAACACATGTAAATCCATAAGTTAAGTAACTGTCTTGGTAACGTCGAGTGACTTTGCTTTTACCAGCAGTGCCTCTGTTACGTGTATCTTCAGTTAGGCATATTTCACTGTTAGCAACCATGCTTTTTCTTTTACGACTTTCGTTTGTGTTTGCCATTTATAGTTACAAAGAATAAAAAATACAATTCAGATTAACTTTAAATTCTATGAAAACTATGCTTAAACAACAATAAAGTCATCACACGGAAATGTAGTAAGTCACCAACCAAGAAGTAGTACTAACCGCGGCAAAGACAGCCAACCACAAAGTTTTCTGCACAAAGTCTTTAATAGACGTGACAACAGTAAAAACACCTAGCAGTCAAATTTAAAACAAGCGCTTCCGCCTGGCTAATACCAGGCTTTATCAAGATCTAACAATAAAGTCATGTTTTAGCAGTACATGCAGACTACTACATCCACAAATCGAGTGACATCACGCCACAGAAGGTAAAGTCTCGCAGCCACGGAAGAAATGTAGCTCCGCTCAATTATTGAAATTGTCATGGAGTGCCGCCGCCATGCAGAACTGATAAAGTGGGATCTTTTTGTTTATAAACTAATATTTCCGCGTCATTTCATGTTTTATTTCATTAGGAATATAAGGTTATACTATTTTAACTTATAATTAATTTTAATGCAACGCCGTTATAATTTTATAATTTTTTTACTTTTTGCCACGGCACACTTCTAACGAAGCTGTGGCACAGTTGTGTGCCGCGGCACATAGGTTGGGAAGCACTGGTCTAACAGCTTTAAGTTCATTTATTCTACAGAGGAGCAATTAATTTTACCTGTTGCCCATACCCCTGAAATGTCCCTGATTTTGCCTCATATGTTTGCCCTCTCCCTTGTAACAGTTTTTATTTCTCGTAAATCATGGAGAATTACAATCTGGCAATAATTCCACACAGTTTCATAATTCTTATTGTTCAGAAAATGCATATTGAAACAAAACCTGTTCTATAAACGTTTTAAGTGCATTAGAGCAATTTGTAAAAACTGTCTATAATTTGGCCATTTCCATCCCATTATTTTTGGATTTACAAGAATTCTTAATTAAAGAAGTTGAGAGATATGTTGATGTTTGTTCAACAATGCTAAAAAGCTGGTAAAACATTACACTCTCCTTTAGTTTCTCTTTCTTTTCTTTTTCCTCTGTAACTGGTATTACATAGAGCAGAAAAAGTTCTTTGTAGTGAATGGAGCTATAATTGTCACCAACTAAAATGATACGTTCTTAACATGGATGCCAAGATGTACCTCTCCAGCTTTGGTCAAGGTAAATTCCTCAGCATCCATGTCTCAAACACATGACAAGCTGGTTATAGTTTTGAGACATGGTCATAACATTCTATATTTATTTAATTTATATTTGCATAGCAGGTAATACACTAATCAATAAACCGTGGAGACAGAATAACAATAAGTTAAAAAAATAAAGTGTAACAAACAGACCGGTTTCGGCTTATATATTACAAAGCCTTCATCAATGTGAAAAAACATAAAAAAATACACCCCATTTATAGTGTGTCATCAATCCAAAAGCCAATCACAGATGTTCATTTAACCCTGGTGCAAAAAGCCCTCCTAGTTTGATTATACATTTTTTCTCCTTAACATTGAGCAATTCATGCCAGCCAGATTTATTTTGTTGCAAACCAATAATTTTATCTATAATTGTAAATTGAAAACATGCTGTCTTGTGAGTTAAAGTATGTTTAAAGAGAGCTTTAGTGTGACGCTGGTTCCTAATTTCACTCATATGCTCAGATATTCTATGTCTCATAGCCCTGGACGTTTGTCCAACATAAAAGGCTGAACATTGACAAGTTGCTAAATAAACAACCCATTCCGAACTACAACTGGCAAAAAAAAGGAATCTCAAATAATGTACTGGTATTCTTACTACTAAAACAAGTGGTTTTCAGCATTCTACAACAATGCCTACAGTGCCCACATGGATAGCTCCCCTTAACAATCCCCCCTTCAATGGTACTTTGTTTTTTGTCCCTTGATTTAGGGCAACTCTGTTTGTAATGGTTGAAATATGATGCTAAATTTCTTCCATTTCTATATGAGAAAAGGCACCTATCCCCAAGGAACCCTGATAATCTATTTTCTGCCATAAGAATATTCCATTTCCGACAAACACTATCAATAAGTGCCCCTGTGTTCCGCCCATATGTCGTCACAAACCTAAGTTTTCCTGTGGAATCAAAATCCTTCTGTTTATATTTTAAGAGTTCATCCCTATTCATCTCATTGACCACATTCTGAGCTTGTGTAATGTGTCCGGTTGGATAACCCCCTTCCTTAAACCTGTTAGTAAGGTCATCTCTGAAATGTAAATATGAATCCTCGGCTGAGCATATATGTTTTACCCTCATATACTGGGATTTAGGGATATTTTTGCATATATGAGGAGGATGATAGCTGGAGGCATGGAGCAGAGAGTTATACTCTGGGAACTTTCTATATACTTCAGTAGTGAGGGTATTATCCTGGGCCCTGATGACCATTACATCCAGAAAGGTAATCCTACCCTGGTTGTAATTGACCGTAAATTTGATCCCCCACTTATTTTCATTGAGATATTCAACAAATTCCCCAAGATATTTCTCATCTGACCTCCAAACCATCCAGCAATCATCCAGATATCTTCTACAAATGTCAAACTGATCAATATACAAATTATGGGATTGATCGTACAAAATTTGTTCCTCAATATATGCCATAAAAATATCCGCATTTATGGGGGCAAAAGAGGCACCCATTGCTGTCCCTTTAATCTGTAAAAAGCATGCCTCACGATAGAAAAACACATTTTTAGATAATACATGCTCAGACAAACCAAGAGGGAGAGTAATAAAACCTGGTCGGTAAAGTCCTGACCTATACAGCCAGTATTCAAGGGCTTCAAGACCAGCCCAATGTGGAATATTCGTATAAAAAGCTTTGACATCTAATGTACAAAGCCACCAACCAGGTCCAAGTTGCATTTCAGAGATGACCTGTAAAAATTCAGTGGTTTTCAGTAAGATTCAGTCAAAAGTACTATTATTTGCATTAGGTAGACTATATAATTCACAAGTCAGTGGGAAAGCAAAGTCAGACAGAGAAAGAAGGAATGTCATAGAAGTTAAGAGACAAGCAATCACACAAACAGATGAAGCATGCATATGCTCACAAGGTAAAAGGAATTGAACGACCACCCAAAAAAAAAAAGAAATGGATACATTTTGGAGAAGTATCTATGAAAATCCTGTGGAACATAACAAAGATGCTAAATGGATAGAAGACGTAAAAGAAAGAATAAGAAGTGCAAAGGTACAGGATATGAAATGGGATAAAGTAACAGCCAGAGAGATTGAAACTAAGCTAATAAAAGCCTCAATTGGAAAACCCCAGGCCAGATGCAGTACCTAATTTCTGGTTAAAAGTATTAACATCTTTGCACAAAGATTTAGCCATAAGTAAGAACTATTTATATGTGCACCCCAAAAAACACCAATCTGGCTAACAAGAAAAACAATACTCCTACATAAGAGTGAACCTGCAAGCTTCCCTAAAAATTATAGACCAATAACTTGCCTTCTGATGATGTAAAAACTATACACTGCAAATGATGCCGACAGAGTTTATAGTCATTTAGAAGAAAACTCAATTATGGCAATAGAACAAAAGGGCAATAAAAGAAAGTAATATGCAACAAAGGATCATTTGCTGCTAAATAAAGTCATAGTGGAAAACTGTAAAAAGGTGAAGAATCTAAGTACGGCATGTATTGACTACAAAAAAGCATTTGATAGTATCCCACATTCATGGATAAAAGAGTGCTTAAAAATGTATAAAATACATTCTATACTGATCAACTACATTACAGTGACCATGAAATAGTGCCAGACTACACTGCAATTAAGCCATGATAAAGGACAAATTATTATTCCGGGGATAAAAATTCAAAGGGGGATATTCTAGGGTGACTCTGTCACCGCTGCTATTCTGCCTTGTCCTTAACCCATTAAGTTATCTATGTAACAGCTTAGGCCATGGCTATAATTTGGCTCCTAGAAAACAACGAAGTGTAACAATCTCTCATCTTCCTTGTCGATGATTTAAAACTGTATAGTGCATTAGATTAGAACCTGAAAGCACAACTGCAATTTGTCAAAACTTTTTCAGATGATATAAGAATGTCATTTGGTCTTGATAAATGTGCAAAAACAACCTTTTAAGCAGGAAAACTGAAGCACCAAGAAAACATCAGTTTGGGACAATAATGTAATATAAAAGAACTTGAGCAAGAGGGACTGTATAAATATTTGGGAATTGATGAAGGATCAACAATAAAACACGAACAAATGTGAATAAAACTTAGTAAGGAATACTTTAGAAGACTTCAATTAATCCTGAAAAGAGCATCAACATCTAGGAACAAAATTCAAGCTATAAACCAATCTGCTCTTCCTGTCCTAACTTACAGTTTTGGAGTGACTGATTGGCCCCAAAACATACTGGATAAATTAGATAAGAAAACAAGAAAGATGCTTCATGCTCATCAAATGATTTATAAAAATCAGTGCACACTAAGATTATATATTCCCCGTTCCGAAGGAGGGATGGGCTTCCTTGAAATTGATTACATATATAGATCTCGTATCTGCTGACTTCACAAGACCCAAATGTAGTGAAAGTTTTGAAACATGAGGAGAATAAATCTAAGATGACTTCCCTGCTTAGGCTAGCAGAAGCATATCAGCATCAAGCAGGAATGGAATTAAACCACAAGTAGATGAAAATCAGGCAGCAACTGACTATGCAAAAAAAACTAAAGAAGGAATATAAGGTGAAAGATCAGATGAGAAGGCAAGAAATGTGGAAAATGCATAAATATAGCTGCAAGTATAGAAAACTTCTAGAAGAACCTCATGTTGATCAGGAACGAATGCAGGAATGGTTAAGTAGAGGCGAATTCAAACCAAGAGATGAAAGGTTAACATTGGTGGCAGAAGACAGTGGGCTACATACACATTGGTTTGCAAAGTCCATTGAACATGTGGGAGAAACAGACAAATGTAAGTTTTGTAAAACAGAATTGGAAACAGTTGCACACCTTCTTGCTGGTTGTGACATAATTATGGCAGAACTGTATACTGAAAGGCATAATAATGTGGCAAGACTGTTGCACTGGGGATTGTGCAAACATTATGGTATTGAAGTGTCTGAAAAACACTGAAAACATGAGCCACAAAGCATCATAAAAAATGAAGAAGTATATATCACAACAGTTCAAAAGATAGATGCTAGAAAACTGGATATAGTGGGCCATGAAAAGAAGATAAAAGTAGCATTGATCATTGAAACTGCCACACCCAGTAACTACAGTGTCTTGCATACAGAGAGACACAAAGTCATACAATATCAGGATTTGCAGGCAGAAATGAGAGCAATGTAGAAGAAGGATACTCAGGCAGTTCCAATAGTAGTAGGAGCAACAGGTCTTATAAAAAAAGAATCCACAATCGTATTTAGATATGTTACCAGTACTTCTAACTCTGTACGAATTGCAGAAGGAGCCATTACTGGGCACATTGCGGGTGCTGCGAAGAGTACTCCTGGCTGACATCAAAGACTGAAACAGTACTAATTTCATGAACTTTAATCATACTTTGACTTAGGAATGGGGTCCATTCCTGTCATGGTATTAGAAACCCAAAAGACTTGGAGAAATTAAAAAGAGTGAAGCACGTTAAACCCAAATAAAGAACCAAATTATGCAATGTGCAAAGGCCATGAAGAAGAAGTAGGCTGAAAAACACAAACACCACTAAACCAACTGTATTTTAATAATACAAGAAATGCAAGGTTTCCAGAATTACGTACTTTCATCTGTAACAGAAAATACAGTGGACTTCATCAGAACTAGGAAACATATCACGTTAGCCAATAAATCTCTTCCCATACACTAATGTAGTTAACTATTAAAAATACATTTTAAAGCCATAGGCTTATTTAATTCAAATTGCACACTTTGTTAAAAGCTTCAATAATACACTTATCTAACCATAATCCATTTAAAGCAAAATCTCTATTTTTCAGCCTACGTCCCGTTCACTGCCTTTGCATGTTATGTAATTTTGTTCTTAGGTTAAGAGATACAGCCATTGGAGAAGCAGGTACACTTGGCTTGTTTTAACAGGTACATTTTAAGTTGCCTTCTGAATTTGGAGTTGTGTTTTTTTTTTTTCTTTTAGGTATGTTGGGAGAGATTGCCAAAGTGAGGTAACAATGGGCAGGAGTCATGTTTAGTACAGTGAAGGTTAATTCTAGGAGTTGTGACAGTGGCAGCTATTTGTGAATAGTGTTTTAGATAGCTCTCAACTGACCAGGGACAATCAGAGACACTTTTAAAATATTAGTACTATTAACGTGAGACATTAACAGAATAAGAGAATGTGACTTAATATACATTTTTTGAAGTAAAAGAAGCCTATAACTCTAATCATTGTTATTATTCATTACGTGTAATCACTGCATTTTATCCAAAAGTTACCAGTCTTATGGGAGATTACGAGAGAGACGGCTAAAATTTGAATCAAAATCAGAGACATTTAACAGGTATGCCTTAAGTTACAAGAAGAGTGTTTTTTTCATGGAGTTTGGCTGACAGGGGTGAAACAATTTTGAGATTTAGTACTTTAAAGTGCAAAGATCCTTTATTTATTATTGTCTGACTTTGCTGCATTCCATGTTATTTTGTACTTGAAATCTCCTGCAGAGTACAGTAAACATACCTACCCACTATTACATCATTAGAAGGTAGTGCCAGATGACAGATTCAGGAAGCAACTGGACAGCTGTTCGGCATAAAGAAAATGCAAACAACTTTATTCAGCTTAAATAAATATAGTTTCACTGCAGTAACTAAAATAAAAAAACTTGATATTTTAGTATTAGAAAGGTCACTTTATATGATGAGATAATAGATACAGCAAAAGGAAATGGCAGAGAAAAACCTTTGAACTAGATCTTTAAGCCCTACTAAACCTTTTAAACCTAAGCATTCAATGGATTACATCCGTGAAGCCTGAATAATTGCAATGCTTTTAAAAGAAGTTGGTCCAGGCATTGACTCAGAAAACTACAGACTAATGAGCCTCACTAGCTACATGTGTAAAGTCATGGAACATAGCCTTTCTGACCTCATAAATCCACACATTCAGAACCGCTTAGCTCTGGACCCACAGCAATTCTTCTTTACCAAAGGCTAGCCCTGCCTCCTTATCCTTGATCATTTCGGCAGTGCAGTAGTGGAGAGAGGCTGTATAATGCACGTGGCTTATCTCGCCCTGGTCAAAGCTTTTGATACTATTTCCCACACAAGTACTACAGACAGGTCTATATCAGAAGAGCGAAAGTTCACAAGAAGGAACGCTCTTCCGATTGAAAATGCTGGACATCGAAACGCTATTTCTGGGGTCGCAGTACAGTGAGGATGGGAATATTTGCCCTTTCCTCATTGTAGTGTGACCTCGGAGTTGGAATATATATTTAGCGGGGGGTGTGGGGAGTGCAGCCCCCCACAATATCAAATTCGATGTTTGTGCTTTTTCGATGTTTGAGCGGTCATTCTTGTGAACTTTCTCTCTTCTGATATAGGCCCACTACAGACAAACTTGTAAAACTGAATGTGAATCTATATGTTGTAAAATGGATAACTAACTGGTTGACTGACAAAAATCAAAGAGTTAGAGATGTAGGTTATTAGTTCTTAAAGTAAAAATGACACCAGCGGCATCTCACAGGGAACAACACTGGGTCCTCTACTACTTTATACTTACTTCTCGAATCTTCAAACTAATATCTCAAGCCAGTGATTATCAGTGTTTGCAGATGATTTCTAAACTGGGTATCACTCGTCCTCTGGGCATTCGGCCCTGTGTCTAGGCTGCTGCACTCGCTTCCCGCCGCTCCCCAAGGTGTTTCCCCCTTCTTCACTGCCAGACAGAATATCCCTCCTTTCAAAGAGAAGACGTCGGTGGAGACGTCGGTGGACAATCTGCTTGATCTATATTAAGTTTACTGGGACACTATCTCCCTAAGGAGACTCAGTCCGCTCCCCAAGGTGTTTCCCCCTTCTACACTGCCAGAGAGAATATCCCTCCTTTCAGTGAGAAGACGTCAGTGGACAATCTGCTTGATCTATATTAAGTTTACTGGGACCCTATCTCCCTAAGGAGACACAGTCCACTCCCCAAGGTGTTTCCCCCTTCCTCACTGCCAGACAGAACATCCCTCCTTTCAAAGAGAAGATGTCGGTGGACAATCTGCTTAATCTATATTAAGTTTACTGGGACCCTATCTCCCTAAGGAGACTCAGTCTGCTCCCCAAGGTGTTTCCCCCTTCTTCACTGCCAGAGAGAATATCCCTCCTTTCAATGAGAAGACGTCAGTGGACAATCTGCTTGATCTATATTAAGTTTACTGGGACCCTATCTCCCTAAGGAGACTAAGTCCACTCCCCAAGGTGTTTCCCCCTTCTTCACTGCCAGACAGAATATCCCTCCTTTCAAAGAGAAGAACTCGGTGGACAATCTGCTTGATCTATATTAAGTTTACTGGGACCCTATCTCTCTAAGGAGACTCAGTGTATGTAATCTGTCTTACATATGTTTTCTAGCATCTACCTAACTTGAGCAGCATTCTACCTTGGTGCGCGTGAAAGTAGCCTACCACTAGTCATTGTACAGGCCCCACCCCCCAACCTTGGTTTACAGTCTACTCCCCAAAATTACCTCTATCTAATCTCTGTAAACCTGATTTCTCTGTGGAACCTCTTCTCCTCTGAGTGCACCTCCCTCCTTTTTCCACTAGGTGGGAGCATACTCCTAATAAAAAGACCAGCAATAATTCCCTCTCCACTAACTTACTCTGCCTAGAAAGTGTCTATGCCCTTCACTAAGAGATCTGTAATTTTATCTCCCCTCACTTATATACTTTCTTTTAGAGAGTTTTCCACTAACTAAACAAAGTACTAAGTTTTTTTTACTACAAAACAAAGTTTGTAACAATATACCTGCACCCCTGCAGTAGTTCTCCTTCTCCAGCCTCAGGTCACTGATTATTTTTGGGCCTTCCCGCCTACTTGGCTCTTCCCGTTCCGTTCGCCCTGTGGGCTCACTCCACTCCCCTACCCTGCCTCCAATTCCCACCTGCCCCCAGTGGCTCTAAATTTATCCCCTGCCTACTAGCCCCACCTTCTTCACCAACCAATCAGGATACACCTTTCCCCCTCCCCTTCCTCCACCCTACCTACTTCTCTCCACCACACCCCCAACACACCTAATATCTCATCACCCTATCTTTTCTGTCTCCAATTACCATGCTCAGCCTTCCTTCCAAAGTCTTTCTCTTCTCATCCTTCCCCTTCCTTCTACTATCTCCATACCAAATCACCTCCTATACTGATTTCCATTTACTCTCGCCTCCTTTTACTCCCCAGCACCACCTTACATCCCACTTCCACAACATCTCAGCTTCTTTAGTACCCTCCCACCCTCTCTTTCTCTTAAAAGTAAAACTTTTCCCTATCTGAAACAATAACTACAAACTTAAACCAAATCACTAACAGTCTCTTCTATCAAAATACAAAACTAATAAACGTATCCCCAATCTCACTTTCCTTCACTTAGCTGGCGATATACACCCCAATCCAGGTCCAAACTTCTCTCCTATTAATCACCCATGCACCAACAACAAATCCTCTAATAAAAACCTCAAGTTCCTCACTATCAATGCCCAAAGCTTAAAAAATAAATTAACCCTCTTCCATGCCTGGCTCACTCACAACTCTCCTGACATAGCAGCCATCTCTGAAACCTGGCTAAAACCTCACATTAATGACTCTGAATTCCTACCTCCAGGATTTCATTCTCTCCGATCTGACCGCCCTAATAGAAGAGGTGGTGGAGTTGCTTTAATCTACTCCAACCTCTTGACTATGATCCCATACCATAACCCCATCCCTTCTTTCAATAATGCTGAACTAGTAATTGGCACACTAAAAATAAATAACCACAAAAGCATCTGCATTATTTCCCTCTATATTCCTCCTGGTAACAATACCAATACACTGGAAGACATCCTTGTATGGTCATCCTCCAATATTAAGCTAGAAACCTTCATTTTGGGAGATGTAAATATTGACTGGGGAAAAATCAGTAACCCTAATCCCTCCATAACTATCAACCTATTCAACTTAACTCAACTTACTAACTCCATTACAAGACCTAACAAAACTAATCCCCCAGGCACCATACTTGACCGGATCCTAGTATCTCATCCTAACAAAGCTATAAAATCTGGTGTCACTCCTGACCCATTAGGAGACCACCTCCCTGCCTTCTCCATTCGAGCCACTCCCATCTCCCCACACTCTCACCACTACATTCAAACTCGTAACCTAACTAACTTTAATCCTACTTCTTTCTCTAACTCCCTTAAGCTAACTGGAACCCCCTAAAAACACTGCCATTAGATGAAGTCGTTGACTATTTTAATTCTACATTCATAACTGTCCTTAACTCCCTAGCTCCTATAAGAAGAAAAAGAGTTAAAACAAAAAACACCCCTTGGCTCACCAATAATACAAAAAAGAATATGCTATAAAGGGATAAAATCTGGAAAGCCTACCTTAAAGACAAACAGCCTGAAATCTTCCTTAAGTTTAAGCAGTTAAGAAACCTTGCCAAAAAACTAGTCATTACAGATAAAAAGTCTTACTACATTAAACTACAAGAAAACCATGCTAGAAATCCCAAACAATTCTGGAATTCTATTATTTCCCTCCTTAGGCCAGGTACAAAAAACAACCCCTGTCCTGATACCAGCAAATCTGACCCAGAAATTGCCTCACTATTCAATTCCTTCTTCACTTCTTCCATCGCTGAGCTAACCAAGACTTTCACCAACAATAACCCTCCTTACCTCCCTGCTCAATCTCCCCCCCCCCTTTCGAATTCAAACCTGTATCCACCGACCTAATAAAGAAACTGCTCTATAAACTAAAGCCTTGCTCCAATGCCCCTGACAGCATTCCATCCTCCTTCCTAAAAATAGCTTCTGACGCCATTGCTCTACCTATCAGTATTCTAATTAATAGGTCTCTACTCGAATCCTATGTACCTAAACTATGGCGCTCTGCTTTCATTCCTCCTCTCCATAAAGGTGGCAAAAATTGTAATGTCTCCAATTTCTGCCCCATAGCCATCCTCTCCCATATATCCAAAATCCTTGAAAAATGCATCCACCTGCAGCTCTTGCCATTCCTTACCAAACACCAACTACTCTCTCCTACCCAACATGGCTTCCACCCAGGGCACAGTACTAACACCGCCATTCTCTCCTTCTTACATTCTGTCGATTCTGCACGTGACTCCGGTAACACAGTATCCTCCATTCTACTAGACTTATCCAAAGCTTTTGACACCATCTCCCACACCCACCTTCTAAACCATCTCTCTAATCTCAACCTTAGCCAAAAAACTCTTTCCTGGTTCTCTAGCTACCTTTCAAACAGGTCCCAAGCTCTGAAATGGGGCCAAGCCACCTCTACTTTCCTACCTACCCCTACTGGAGTACCTCAAGGTTCCATACTTGGCCCGTTGCTATTCAATATCTTTATTAACGTCTTCCACAAAGCCATTCCCAACACCACAATTGTGCAATACGCTGATGATTCCACTTTGATCTGCTGCACCTCTAACCTAACAGAGCTCCAAGCTCTAACACAAAGTGCCTTTTCAACCACTGAAAACTGGATGCTCCAAAATCACCCCTCCCTAAATGCAAACAAAACTAAGATCCTCCTTTTCTCCCCGTCTAAATCCTTATCTCTTGATAAAAACTAATTTCAAATTACCAGCCTTAACAACTCTACTATCGAGATCGTAACCTCCACCAAACTTCTTAGTGTTACGATTGATGACCAACTAAAATTTAATACTCATATCCAGCTAAACATCAAAAAAACACACACAAAACTTGGCTTACTCTATAGAAATAACCACTTTCTCTCTCCTCCCACCAGGCTAACCCTTGCCTCTACCTACCTACTTCCCTCTCTACTATATGGCGCTCCTCTGCTCACTAATTTATCATCCACACTTACCTCCAAATTGGAACAATGTTACAATAAAATCTCCAAATTTGCCAGAAATGCCAAATCCTCCTCTCATCACTGCACCTCCCTTCACTCTCTAAACTGGCTTGAAGTCCCCAATCAACTTGACTTTCTCCAAATCACCACAGCCCACAAATTATTGTTCCATCCTACTAACTGCCCTGCTCTTTCCAATATTCTACAACCTTATACCCCCTTAGATCCCTTCGATCTTCTCTCCAAAACCTGATCACAGTACAAAAACCCAAGCGCCCAGCAGGTCAGCTTCTCTAATCCTTCACCCTAACTAAAAAATGGAATTGCCCTGCCCACCTCAGTAAGAACCTGCAACAACCTAAATAACTTCAAAACCCAACTTCATTCTTACCTCTATCTAAATAGGATATGCAACTGCACTCTTCAGCCCATACCTCTCAAGCTATCTTCCCCCTTCTCTCCAGGCTAACATTTTTACCTTCCTAACCTCTTTTAAAATATTGATTGCACAGGCAACTAAACAGTAAATTCTTGTTTTTTATACTACATGCCTGTTTTTTTTCTTCCTGAACATAATAGAAATTGTTGGGTTTTTTTGCTATTTGTAGCAACCTGTTATTTGTAATGCAAACTGTGTTTGAATTTTTCATGTTTTTGCTGTGGAGCTTTTCTCTCCAGGCCTCCACTGAAAACGGTCCCCCAAGCCCAGTGGACCTCCCCGGTAATCAAACTGAAATAAATAAATAAATCATTACTTGTTCATCCACAGCCACACAAATGTTCTAGCAAGGCTTAAACTGTCCCAAATATTAGTGCATGGACAATGGTCTCAAACTAGATGCAAACAAAAGTATACCTCCTACCACACAGATGAGACACTACCTGGGCACCTTTGTTGATAACACCATATCATCTGACCCTAACATCTTCACAGTAGTAATCTTTTTATCTGACCTAAAAAAACACTGGTATCTCCTCTAGATCTAGAGAAGTCTTACTTCCCCTTCACTCATTCCTCATCGGACTTACCAGTGAGTGTAATGCCACTTCAGGAATGAGTCTGTCAAAACATATCACTCAACCTGACAGACCTCAAATAATCTTAACTAAAAAGGTCACTGGCTTCAAGGCTCTTAGTGATCCTGACAGGCTTGGCTGCCTCTCTCGTTGAGCTCAGTCTTTTACATACTCCATTGGGGTGATATGCATCTAGCTTTTTATGCAATGTAAGACTGTAGCCCCACTGACAACTTATACATTCTCAGAACACATGGTTCCACAAATACCTGCGTAAAGAACTTGAATTTTTAGCAACAATCAATAAGACATGATGGCATAATGCATTTACATCCTAAACACTGCTCACTGCTAGAATAAACAGGAAAAACGTATGCCATATGACAAGCAGTACTGTTTGTCAACTTCAAGGTGAACCTCTCCAAATGGATAGTATGACACAAATTCTCTCTGGGTCTATTGTGTGATGCTTTTCTTTCATTTACTTTTTATTGACCAATTTTTGTTCCCATATTCCCATCCCATTTTGATTACCATCAGATGCTCCCAAGAACCTTTCCTGATCCCCTGGGCCTAGTCAATCTCTTTTGTTGCCCCATCCTATTTCTGACCCAGGTTCAGGTCTGTTGAAATGTCAAGGCACTGGTCAAGATGCTGCAGAGGAGCGCTTTTGTTTTTTCAAATTCCCACACACTTTGCATATTGATAACATGTATTGTCCTCCTTTTGACAAGATGAAACTTTGGAACGTGCTCAAAATTGTATGAGAAATAGAAAGAGAAATAGGAGGAGTGCAGAGTGTTTTAAAGCTTTGAAAACAATAATTCAATTACTGTTGCCTAAAAGACATTGGCTAGAAGTAAAGTGTTATCTCACATTGTATAACAGTTTTAAAAGCTGTAATTCACTTCATGCTCACACACACACACACACACACACACACACACACACACACACACACACACACACACACACACACGGCAAACCAGATCTGTTATAGCTTTTAAAAGCTGTTTCAGATTCCCAACACTATCCAGTGGTGGCTGCTGCTTATACCATTCAAGCCTATAGCGCCTTTTTTGTATACTTTCAGTTCACACCCATAGCTCCTTATGGCATTCAAAACTTACTTTCTTTCTGCCTTCATTTACTATATGACTTACCAGCTAATTACAGGCAGTATTAGATAGTACAAGGCATTACTAACAAAAATGGCTCTAAGACTGGTAATCTAGGATGACCTACAGTGCAAAATTTAATCATTGTTCATCACTTAATATTCATATTTTCATAACTGAGTGCCTTACATGTTACTGAGGGGTATGGTGTGATATGCCATGGTGAGAAACAGGAAATTTACTGTCAGTGTCCATTTATATCACCCTATACCGAATATATTGCTAGTTGTTTGTTAGCAATTATAAAAATAAACATTTCCATATATACTTAATAGTACAAAAAAAAACAAGTGACTTACAAAGCATTGCATGATATCAGGTGAAACCTTAGATGTTAAAGAAAATTGCCCTTCAAATTGGCACTGTAAGTTGCACATCGAAATATTCAGTGTTACTTATATTGCTAATTATACACTTAAACATATGTTCCATATTTCTGTAGATAACTCAATAAACATGCACTTAAAGAGGATTTTTTTGTAGTCATGTGAAAACATATGTCTAGTTAATAAAAATGTTCTAACTACATATGTCTAGGTTATACAGTTTTCCAGTTATGACAAATTGTTTATGAAAGTTTAACAAAAAATATAATTTTGTGTTTGTGTGAATTATAATTATTTATGGAAATACTATGCATGTACTGATTATAACAACTGCAAATAATACATCTTACAGATAGCATTACTATTTGTAGAGTTTTAATAGCTGTTATTGTTCACAAAATATTTACTTTTGCTTATCTTATCATTTTTAAGATTATTTTACAGAAAATGCTCGGGAATGCAAGATATGTATAGGCTTCTACAGATGTGACATTCCGGGTCTATATTGCAAGTGTGAACACTTAGGTTGTCGAATATGGCATGATCAACACCTATTAAGTGAACCACTAGTAAACCGAACACCGGAAACCGCGAAATTTGAAATCCAGATTCGGCATAGTTGGCCCTTCTGCGGTATAGCTCTGCAAGGTAAGTGTGCGATAGTTACAGACCTTAGGCTTAGGTTGCGGGTTAAGGTAAGTGCACAGATAGTAATGTATGTAAGGGTTAGAAGTAGGGTTTTGTTAAGTGTATGTGTGTGGATTATTTATTTTGTTTGGGTGGGTAGTATGTAGTGAGCGGTGTAGTGGGAAGTATGTTTTATTTTCATCACTGGGTGGAAAGGTGTTGGCCAAACAAAACAATTCGGTGATGTGTATTTCCGCGTTTTGAGGTTTCAGTGAACAAGTGCAGTCGCTTAATAGGTGTCGACCATGCTGTATTCGACAACCTAAGCATTCACGCTTATAATATAGACACTATACTCCTTACCATTTGGCTGTTAGTGATTTATGCTCTAACATGAGATTAGACCATAACATCTCTTAAAAGTGCATAACAAGGTTGCCTTTCTTCTTGATTTCAGTTATCCACTTTTCAAGGTTCTTAATATTGAGCCTTGTGTTGCCACACAAAGTAGTCACCACAAAAGTGCATCAGTGAAATAGGACTGCTCTGAAAGCTGTGAGACATTATGAGTGCTCTTTCTCTCTCACACACATTCAAACACAATAAAATAAGTGTGGCAATTTGAAGCATCTAACAGCTAAGATGTAGTCTATAACAGATGTGCTTCATTTCTGGCTACTACCTGTGAGCCAGTAGCTTTCAAAGTTGTGACACACTTCAAGCTCCAAGGTTTTATTTTGTAACCAGGAAAGTTAAATCAACATGTCTTACAAATAATTATTTAGGATTTCTCTGATCAATGCAAATATATTAAGTGTTCTCAAAATCAACATCTAGATTTATGAATTTTTTTTTCCATTAATTTCTTGACCTCATAATGAAGTGGCTTTGATAAGTGATCAGATCATATAATCCTCTAAAGCTATGAAACCCTGCCTTGATCCTCATTAGCTTAGTCATTCACATTATTCAGACAGTGTCGGTTTCAGACTGTTTTATTGTTGTAAGTGCAAACTGAGGGAAATTAATTGTAACCAAAACCAGCAAAGGTAACAAATGTGACACTTAAAAAGAAAACAAAAATATATTTACAAGCTAAAGACCATGCTGTGCAATTCTGAAGCATGTATGAAGGATGAAAAGAAATTAATTGCTTGAGACTAAATTAAGGTAACTCAAACTATGTGGTGGTTGTGGCAGCAACTCCATCACCATAAGAGGTGAAACAACAAAGTATATAATTAATATGTTAGTCCTTCTATGGGTGTAATGTGGTAATACTGTACAAGCAATTGCTTCTATGATATCAAGTACAAACTGCACACAAACAAATAATTATTTATATGATTCACAATGTAAAAGTTCAACTAGAAAAGAAAAAGCAGCAAATGCACTGTGCGCAAAATTCCGTCTCGGTGTCTTGGGAATTCACCCTCTATTCAACGCTCATAACAGTCCACAACACCTTCAATGAAACCCAGTAGAAGTGAACAAAAGTTTATTGTAATGCCGACAAACAAAGAATGGTTAAGCGTGGTAATACAGTACCAAAAGTTCTACCTACAGTCTTAAAACTTATGACATTAAGAGAACATTCCTCAACAGAAACAAATGGTGTGTTGGTGGGGCTAAGAAAATGTTCAAGTATCAAAACAGCAGGAGAAGTTTGCAGCTGGCTGGATAATTCTGGTATTTCTTATCTGGGATATGACACCATTACATCATCAGAAAGAAGAAAGGGCACTGAGACAGAAGTACTGCCTTGAAGAATCACCCACACATGTAGTTAGGTTGCAAAAAGATTAATGTTTATACTTTCCAGAAAAAGACTGGTCTATCACTGGACAACAACACAAGAGGAATGCGGGCTAAAATTCAGAGTCAAGCCTCAAACTAACACAACCTGACCTGCTCAAATACGGTGTGCTCCGCTTTTCAAAACTAATGTGATTCAAAGTCATGCACATGCATGACAAAGAATCATAGTAATACCTTCATTTACATGACTACGAACCTCTCATGTGAACAGTTCAAAACCTGCTCAAATGAGTGTCCTACTGTCATGTGTGCATAAATAACATGTATGTATGTATAATTAAACACATACGGTTACCACCCAAAAGTCATATATACATATTTGCACAGGTACTCAAGACACACACAAAGTTGCAGACAGACATACACACATCTATTTGTCAGCACACTCAGCATCTACAATCTACCTGTCCATACCAGCCATAGGTCATATTATGCAGTGGTCAATAAACACACACAGACAAATACTGTCACAACTAGCACTCTAGTAGAGTTACACTAACAAATTACATGCTGCTCAAAGTATCCACACACTCTAAGATATGTATGTATATATATATATATATATATATATATATATATATATATATATATATATGGTTTACTATTAAAAGGTTGAACGGCACTCCTTCGAACGTCGTATAGTCGACAACGGAAGGCCGAAACTGCTAATCGCGAACTCGGAAAAACAATCTAGGAATGGGTTTCAACATGGGTCGAGGCAGGGGAGATGTTTGTAGTTAAGAATAATACGAACACCTACCTCAACCCATGTTAACACCGTTCCTAGATTGATTTTCCGACTTCGACATTTACGACCTTCCGGTGTCGACTATACGACATTCGGAGTGCCGTTCGACCCTTTAATAGTAAACCATATATATAGATATATATATATATATATACACACACACACACACACACATGAATACACACAAAATATTGTACTATACGTCACATGTCTCGTATCTAATGAGTTACTGAGGCACTGTAATGGGTTCAAGTTGTTTATTGTACATAAACACATCAGGAACTGTAACTGGAAAAAGAAGTTATGTCTTACCATAACGTTCCATCTGTATTGTTGATCCTCATTCAGTCATTATGCCTGGGTTATCGGTTCCGACCTTAGAACAGAGCCGGCCATCTTCCAAGCTCGCGACAGCCACAAACTCTCAAGCTAAACTTTTATCCACAATCCCCCTCACCCTGTTACCTCAGATTGAGTTTGCAAGTCAAAGGAAGTAGAAGCTTCCTCTGGTCAAAGAACCTACCGTAAAAGGATAATGAGATCCACTATAAGCCTAAGGAGGGGAAGATGGGAGGGTCATAATGACTGAACGAAGATCAACAATACAGATGGAACATTATGGTAAGACATAACTTCTTTATTATTGTTAATCCTCGTTCATTCCTTATGCCTGGGACAGAGTCCCCAGCTACCTTTATTCCTGGGAGGCTCTCATGGAAGGACATTCCTGAGCACCACTGAACCAAAGGATGTTCTTCCTCTGTAGGCCAAATTCAATTTGTAATGGCTGATGAAGGTCTAGCCCAAGTTGCAGCTGCACAAATGTCAGGTAAAGAAGCTCTAGCATGGAAGGCAGCAGAGGTTGCGTCCGACCTAGTGGAATGAGCACTAACAGCTGCAGTCAAAGGGATACCGTGATTTTTGTAAATAAATGTTACACAGTCTTTTAACCATTTAGCCAATGTGACCTTAGAAACGGCACATCCAAGTCTAGGACCAGAAAAGGCCAGGAACAGCTGATCTGATTTGCGAGAAGCCTTAGTTCTGTCCAGATAGAAATGAAGTTGCCTGTGAATGTCAAGGGTATGTAGACAATACTCTCCTCTGTTAGAATGATTGGGAAAGAAAACTGGCAATTCAATGGATTGGTTAATGGACATTTCAGAGATCAGTTTTGGCAAGAAGGAAGGATTAGTTCTCAATGACACTATCTTTATGAAAGATTAAGTAAGGCTGTTTGATGCATAGAGCTTGAAGTTCGGAGATACGTCTGGCCGAAGTAATGGCGACCAAGAACAAAGTTTTCCAAAAAAAGAATCTTGAGGTCGCATGAAAAAGCTGGTTCAAAAGGAGCCGCAGTCAATGCTTGCAGGACTAAAGACAGATCCCATGGCTGGCTAGGTTCTCTAAAATGGGGGTTTCAAATGACTTACGCCTTTTAGAAAGGTCTTGCATAATTTGTGTGACATAATGGACACCGTTGTGAAAATTAGATATTGCGGCCAAACGAACTCGAATGGTAGAAGCAGATAGGCCAGATTGGAATAAACTGGACAGGTACTCCAGTGCTGAAAAAGGGTCTATCTCTTTTTCCTTCAGCCAAATGGTAAACCATTTCCACTTGCTGAGATAAGTAGTTCTGGTGGAAGACTTATGAGATGCAATAAGAATGTCACAGAATGTCACATACTGGGGAAGAAAGATCAGTCTGCCTGGCAATCACTGGAAGTGGAGGAACCAAGCTGTGAGCTTCAGGCTGTTCAGGTTGGGGTGAATCAGGTTCTGCGGATGGGAGATCAAATCCAGAGTTGGATCGAGAATCCATGGTTGATCTAGCAGATGAGGCCATAAGAAGGGGAACCAAATTTGCCGAGGCCAATATGGTGCAATGAGGATTATCTTGCTGTTCAACTGGTGGGCTTTCTTCAAGAACTGGGGAATGAGAGGGAGAGGGGGAGAGGCATAAAGCAGACCCGAGGGCCAATCGTGGACTAAACCGTCCCTGGGTGACTGTCCCCAAGGGGGATTCAAGGTGAAGTAATTGCTGCACTTGTAGTTGGTTGGGGATGCAAAAAGGTCGCAGCAAGGGAAATCCCAGCGGTTGAAAATTTCCGCCACTATAAGAGGATTCAGAGACCACTCGTGGTTGCAGAATGCACCTGCTCAATCTGTCTGCTATCATGTTGGAACTCCCGGGAATGTGCATTGCTAAAAGAAAGCGGTTGGTAGCCATTGCCCAGTGCCATATCCTCATGGCCTCCCGACAGATTGGGTAGGATTTGGTTCCGCCTTGTTTGTTGATGTACCAGACTACAGCCATGTTGTCCGATTGTACTGCAATCATCCCTGACGGAAGGAGGGGATGAAATGCTTGCAACGCTAGAAGCACCGCCCTCAGTTTTAGGACATTTATATGCAGATGAGCCTCTAGGTCCGACCATGTGCCTTGGACAGACTTCCCCTGAAAAAGCCCCCCCCCCCCCCCAATCAGGGAGGCGTCCGTGGTCACTGTGGCTTTGGGCTGTTGGGGTGTGAAGGGGTGAGACCATTGTGACGGGTTCTGCGACATCCACCAAATCTTGTTTGCATCTTTGAGTCACCCGAATCTGGGATGAGAGAAGAACTGAAAAGGGTACCACTGGGTGAGTAGCAACCATTGTAAAAACCTCATGTGAAGCCTCGTGAGGGGGACAATGGTGATGGAATCTGCCATGGAACCCAACAGCTGGAGAACAGAATGTGCTGTTGATCTTTCACTTGCAAGGATAGATATGAGTTGTTGTTTTATCCTTAGAATTCTGTGCTTTGGAATCAACGCCATGCAGTTCTTTGTATCCAACAGGATCCCAATGAATTCTATGGATTGGGATGGGGACAAGTTGGATTTTTGCCAGTTTATAGTTATGCCTAACCTTTCTGCAGTGTGAAGAGAGTATGCGAAGGCTTTTTCCAATAGATGTCTGGTGGGGGCGGTGATGAGCCAGTCGTCTAGGTAAGGAAACACCTGGAATCCTTGCAGTCGCAGGTGAGCTGCGATGACTGCCATGCACATGGTGAACACTCTGGGGGCTGTAGAGAGTCCGAAGGGCAGTACTCGGAACTGGTAATGACTGGCTCCCGCAAGGAAGCGAAGGAATCTTCTCGATGGTCTGCCCACCTTTATGTGGTAGTATGTATCTTGAAGATCTATAGAGGTCATCCAATCGCCTGCCTCCAGGAGTGGAAGGATAGAATGCATTGTGACCATCCGGAATTTCTGTACTTCTACGAATTTTTTTGTACACTGAGATCCAAAATTGGTCTCCATTCTCCGGTCTTTTTTTGGCACTAAAAATAATCATGAGTAGAATCCGGATCCTATTTGGTCTGGTGGGACTATATGGATGACTCTTTTTCTTAGCAGCTTTGAAATCTCTAATGCTGCTTCTACCCTTTGACTGGGTGGAACATCGGGTAAGCTCCTTAGTGGGGTGGGATAAAGAACAAAGGGAATATGATAACCTCTGGTTATTATCTCTCGTACCCACGAATCGGTGGAAATGGTTAGCCAGGCAGAAGGGTACAAAGAGAAACGACCCCCAACTGCTTCCAGAGGAAAGCAGTTGGGCCACTCTTCAGGAGCGCTGGTAGGACTGGCCAGAGAAAGAACCTCTGGAACCCTGGTTATGCGGACCTCCTCTGCCTCGAAACTAGAAGTTATGTAATCACCATAACATTCGATGTATGTGGTCCATCTCGCCTCACATTCTTACTCACGGGTTTGGAGCAGAACATCGGCTCCGACTCAGCCAACTTATTTTTCTAGCACGAAGTCTCTAATTGGCTGGTCTAACCTGGTATCCCATGTTGCACTGCTCCATAGCCCCAGATCTAGTTTGCAGCAGCTCATAGTCACACCTCATGCACAACCACAGTTCGGTAAGGTAGAACACTATCCAGGCTAGCAAAGAAAAAATAACCAATACCGATGGGTACTGAAGACCAATGTCGCCTCCAAATCCTCCAGGAGGGGGGGACAGGTGGGAGGGAATGTAAGAATGTGAGGCGATATGGACCACATACATCGAACGTTATGGTGAGTACATAACTTTTAGATGTTATGTGGTCCAATCTCGCCTACATTCTTACTCACGGGACAGCGTCCACAGCACCTCTTATCCTGGGAGGCTCAATGGAAGATGCTCCTGAGAACAGTGGAACCAAAGGAAGCCCGGCCCCTAGAAGCCACGTCTAATTTGTAATGAGTAATAAAGGTGTGGGGAGAAGCCCACGTGGCTGCAGCACAAATTTCATCCAAAGATAGCCTGGAATGATAAGCTACTGAAGCGGAAACAGCCCTGGTGGAGTGAGCCTTGACGGAGAACGGTAAATTTCTGCCTGCTGATGAATAGACATAAGAGATGCAATCAGAAATCCATCTGGAAATTGTAATCTTAGAAATAGGGTAACCTGTTCTATTTTCTGAAAAGGACACAAACAGTTGGTCAGACTTACGAAGTTGTTTTGTCCTGTGTAAGTAAAATCGAAGCTGCCTGTGTACATCCAATTGATGAAATTTAAACTCTGCCTTGCTGGAAAATTGAGGGAAGAAGACTGGCAGCTCAATAGACTGATTGAAATTAACGGCAGAGGTTACTTTCGGAAGAAAGGACGGATTAGGTCTCAAGGAAACTCTGTCCTTATGAAAGATTAAATACGGGGATTTGATGGACAACGCTTGAATCTCCAACACTCGTCTGGCTGATGTGATGGCTATTAAGAATGCAGTTTTCCAGGACAGAAATTTTAATTCACAGGTGGCAGCTGGCTCAAACGGTGATGATGTCAGGGCTTGTAAGACAAAATTTAAATCCCATGGCATGATGGGCTCTGACACGGGAGGCCATAGTAACAAGGTGCCCCTCAAAAAGGCCTTATATATTTTATGAGCCATGAGAGAAGGTTCGTAAGAGGTATGAAAATTAGAAATAGCGGCCAGCTGGACCTTAATGGTCACAGAAGCAGAACCCTGCTGAAAAAGTATGGATAAAAAATCAAAGACAGTAGAGTAGGGATGGGGGCTGTGAAAGGATCCAGTCCCTGGGCCTAAGCCCAAATTGAAAATGTTTTCCACTTGATGGAATAAATCTTCCTGGTAGAAGATTTATGAGAAGAAGATAAAATGTGTACTACCTCAGGTGAAAAACAAAGTCTGACTAAGGATGGAAGTGGAGTAGCCAGGCTGTCAACCTGAGGGTCTGCAGGGAGGGATGGGACTGTCCCGACATGTGTGTCAGTAGGTCTGGTGCTGGGTCCAGAGTCCAAGGACTGTCCACTGCATACTGATGAAGAAAGGAGAACCAGATCTGGCGAGGCCAGTGTGGGGCAATTAGAATCATCTTGCTTCCCAAGGATATGGCTTTCTGAATCACTCTTGGTAGCAGAGGAAATGGAGGGAAAGCATAGAGCAGACCGGGAGGCCACTCGTGGACTAGAGCGTCCCTGGGTGACTCCCCCTGTGGGGGGATCAGAGTGAAGTAGTTGCTGCACTTGGCATTGTGGGGATTGGCAAAAAGATCGCAGCAAGGCTGACCCCACCTGTTGAAAATCTGCTCCACAACTCGGCGGTGCAGGGACCACTCGTAAGGCATCAGAATAGATCTGCTTAGCCTGTCTGCTATCACATTGGCCTTCCCCGGAATGTGTGTTGCCACTAGGAACCGTCGGGGAGACACTGCCCACTGCCACACTCACATGGCCTCTCTGCATAGGGGGTAATATCTGGTTCCCCCTTGCTTGTTCAGGTACCACACCACGGACATGTTGTCTGAGTGAATTGCAATCGTTCCTAGGGGGAGAGAGCTCTGCAGTGCTTGCAACGCCGGTAACACCGCTCTCATCTCTAGGACACTGATGTGCAGATGTACCTCGTGATCTTGCCACGTGCCTTGGACCGTCCTGCCAAGATAATGCCCCCCCACCCCATCTGGGAGGCGTCCGTGGTCACAGTGGCAACTGATGGCATAGGAATAAACGGATTCCCTTTGTTCAAGTTGGCAGAGCATAGCCACCAGCAGAGTTCCTGTTTGCATCGATCGGTGAGTAGGATCAAATGGGACAGGGGAAGTTTCTGAAAGGACCATTGGAAAGGACCATTGGGCAGAGAGGAGCCACTGCAGAAGCCTCATGTGTAATCTGGGTAGAGGCACTAACATAATGGTGGCTGCCATGGATTCCAGGAGTTGCAGAACCCATCTGGCCTGAACCTTCTTGAGGGGTAACAACGCGCGAACCTGACCCTGCAACACCTCTATCCTTTCTTGGGGCAGGAACGCCCGCATATGAACGGTGTCTAGCTCTGCACCTAGAAATGTGAAACGCTGTGAGGGCAGCAAGGCAGACTTTCCCCAGTTCAAAGTAATTCCTAGCTGATGGCAAAGGGCAATGGTCGTTCCCCTGGCCTGAATGAGAAGATGCCTGGTGGGGACGGTGAGGAGCCAGTCGTCCAGGTATGGAAACACTTGGAATCCTTGACATCTCAGGTGAGCTGTCACCACTGCCAAACACTTGGCGAACACCCTGGGGGTTGTGGTGAGACCAAAGGGCAGGGCACAAAACTGGAAATGACTGGCACCCAGCCGGAAGCGTAAGTGACTCCTGGATGCCCTGTCCATTTTGATATGGTGGTAAGCATCCTTGAGGTCGATGGAGCACATCCATACTTCTTTTCCCAGTAACGGAAAAATAGACTGAAGGGTGACCATTCGGAACTTGGGCTTTAGGACATAGCGATTCAATCGGCTGAGATCCAAAATGGGTCTCAGGTCCCCTATTGTTTTTGGCACCAAAAAGAGTCTTGAGTAAGTCTCTAATCCGATCTGGTCTGAGGGGACAGGCTGGATGACTCCTTTTTCCAGCAACTTTGAAATTTCTAGTGTTGCGTGATCCCTTTGACTGGTTGGAATGTCTGGGATTCTCTTGGCTGGCGGGGGGCTCTGATAACAAGGGGATAGAATAACCTCTGGTAAATATTCAAAGCACCCATCGATCCTGAGTGATAATTGCCCAGGCTTCCGGGTACAACAAAATGCTGCCCCCGACTGGCTCCGGAATAGCACAGTCGGGCAATACATCAGGGACGATGATAGGGAGTCCCGCGAAAGGAATCACGGTCTCCCGAATTGTGAGGGCCTCCTCTGCCCCTAGGGTGGCGTCTCCCAGAATAGCCTCCCCCTCCTCTGCCTCTGGAGGGGGACTCAGCTTGAGTAGCAGGGAAGGACTTCTGTGACTTTTTGACCCACATTTTCCCTCCCCTCTGAGCCTTGGGGTAAGGCCTAGATGGAAGGAAAAAACGGACCCCCTACGGCAGAGAGGGTCTTCCCCTCTTGCTCGCATCTGGTGAGGGTGTCTTTCACTTTGGTCCCAAAGAGTGAGGACCCATCAAAAGGGAAGTCAGTGAAGGAAGACTTGAAGGCCTCCGCGAAATGACACAGGCACATCCAGGCCTGCCTCCTGAGGGCTACACCTGAACTAGCTGCCCTGCTCGCCCCTTCGGCTGCATAAGATATGAGCTTCATGGACGAGTTGACAATCGAGCCAAGAGTAGACAGCTGGGCGTTAACCGTCTGCGTTAATGCCTCAGGTATGTTACCCGTTAGAGTATCTCCTAACTCTTTAAGGAGATCTCTCTGGAGCTGAGTAAAATGACAAAGATAATTCAGAGACCGAAGGGTGAAGGTCGCTAAAGAGAGGGTATGCTTCCCGTACTGATCCATACTCCTGGACTCCTTGTTAGGAGGATGGACGGAGGAAGAAGACTCGGCTACTTCCTGCTGAGTGGCCACCGTCACCACCATGGCATCCACAGAAACCCCTTTGGACAGGATCTCTTTCCCAGGGGGAGCTGAAAGAAATTTATTTGGGTGTCTGGGTACAGGTTCCAGCGAGTCAGGAGTCTCCCACACCCTTCGACAGATCAAATCTAGGAGCTTATCGAAGGGTGGAGACACCCAGAAGGCGGAAGGTTGAGCCCTAAAAGCCTTGAGGAATACAGACTCCTCCTCAGAGGGGGGTTTGGACGACCAGCCGCCTCTCTGCCTCAAAATCTCCAGGATGTCGGAGAAAGAGACGTCATCGGAGGACGACTTGGGGACCCCTCTTCGAGGTCGGTATCAGAAGTGCCAGACTCGTCCTGGGAGTCTATGTGCTTCCTCTTGCACAACTTCTTTCTTGGGGGCTCCTCAGGCACAGACTCCGAGGGGCCCTCAGAAAGTTGGGGACCGCTCATGGGGGTATCCCCAGACCTTAGGGCTCCGCTGTCAACTGACAGAGGAACATCAGAGGCTCTCGCCGGTGTGGAAGGGGACGGAATGACCGATCCGGGTGATGTCACTAAAGATCTGGCCAGTGTGCTCCTCATGGCCTCGAAGGCGGGTCCCCCCGAATCTGAGGACCGACCAACCTCCGAGGCCACGACCAGAGCCGAAGTTCCTCGAGCCGAAGTGCTGAGAGGGAGGCTCGGAACTGACATAAGTCCCAAAGTATCCCCCTCGAGCCCGACAGAGGAAACCCGAGTTCCGAAACCAGAGGACGGAGCCGACATGGTTGGAGCCAACGTCAGCACCGATAAAGCCTTAAGAGGTATCGGAGCCGGCAGTACATCACCCGGAGCAGAACACTCTGACTCCAAAGACAAGGATGTGCTCGGAGGAGGGGGACAAGGATGTGCTCGGAGGAGGAACCATCGGTGCACTCATCGGGATTGGCTCCGAAGCCGACTGGGTCCGAGCCGAAAATAATTTTGCCAACACAGGCGACTGCAGGAGCCTCTAGACCACCCTATCCACATCCAAATCAGGGAGTCTAGAGGATTTGGAGGAGAGAGAAGGTGACTGTGATCTCCTAGCTGGGGAGCCATGTCTAACACTAGGAGACCAGCTCTGAATGGGCTCTAACAAAATTGGAGCCGAGGCTGATTCAAAAACCACAGCTACCTCCTGCGGCTCCGAGGACAAGGGAGCCGAGGAGGTAAAATCCAATTTGGTAGTCTTCTCCGGTGGCTCCGATAAAACAGATGGAGCCTGAGATCTCTTCTTAGCCTTAGAAGTCTTGGCTTTAGTTTGTGAACCAGAGGAAGAGTCCAAGGACTCCTCAAAGGAAGGCTTTAGAAGACCCTTCAGTATAAGTTTATTTTTTCTTTCCTGTAGCACCCTCAGACTGAAGGCGTGACAAAAGCTACAGGACTCTTGTAAATGTATAGCCCCCAGGCAGTATACACAAACGGAATGTCCAGCTGTTATGGACATCTTGTAGCTGCATTTAGAACATTTCTTAAACCCAGAGGGTTTATGTTCGTTTTGGTCCTTGACATAATAAGACCACCGATAAAGCTAATGCACACACACAAATAGCAACAGGACCCTAGTCCACAACAGTTAAGGCGGGAACTACCGCTAACAACCACTGACAAGAATCTCTAATTTAAACGATTCTAGAGATGACTAAACCACACACACACAGAAGAGAGGAAGAACCCGCATTTTTTTTTTTTAAACACAAGAAAAATTAGGACAAACTATGCAACGGAGGGAGGACTAGGTCCTCTAATTTAAATGGGCCTAGCCCATCAGAACAGAGGGATACCAACAAAAATCACTCACACCACAAAACACACTAAACAAGAAGAGCAAATAGCTATTAAAATAGCTTTTGTGAGAAAAAAACACAAATATCAGTGAGAAAAAAGAAGTTTTAAAGCTACTTAGCCACAGCCAAGCGAGACCACGTCCTAGCTACACAAGCTGCAAACGACATCTGGGGCTATGGAGCAGTGCAACATGGGATACCAGGTTAGCCCAGCCAATTAGAGACTTCGTGCTAGAAAAATAAGTTGGCAGAGTCGGAGCCGATGTTCAGCTCTGAACCCGTGAGTAAAAATGTAGGCGAGATTGGACTACATAACATGGGGCGTTTTCCATACGAGTTTCCCCCTCTGCCATTAGGGGAAAACTTGGCTCGTGTGTCATGGAAAGAACCCTGAGACTTTTTGTGCCACATCTTCCCACTCTTCTGGTTTCTGGAGAAAGCCTGCTGAGGGGAAGAACAGCGGACACCCACAGCAGAAAGGGTCTTACCATCCTGTTCACACCTAGCCAGTGTGTCTTTAACCTTGGTTCCAAACGACGAAGAGGCTTCAATGGGGAGCATTCAGAAAGGAACCCTTGAAAGGTTCCACGAAATCACACAAGCACATCCAGGCATGCCGTCTCATGACTATGCCTGCACCTGCTGCTCTAGCCGCTCCTTCTGATGCATGAGAAATCAGACACATGGAGGAGTTAGAAATCGATTCATGGGTGGCTAACTGTGAGGCCACTTTGTCCCGGACCTCATCAGACACAGCTCCGGCCAAGGTTTCAGAGAGCTCAGAAATTACGTCCCTTTGAAGCCCGGTAAAATGTGCCATATAATTCAGGGACATGACTGCAAAGGTCGCTGATGCAAAGGTACGCTTCCCTAATCTGTCCAGCACCCTGAACTCTTTGTTGGGCGGGTGGACAGTCTGGTTTTCTTCTGCTAGAGCCTTCTTTGTTGTGCCCGTCACCACCAAGACATCTACAGGAAGACCTTTGGACCAGTGAGGCTCACTATCTGGAGGGGACAGGATTTTATCTGGCCTGCGGGGAATGGCATCAATGGCGTCAGGAGCCTTCGAAGCACACTGCACGACGAGCCGGACAAAATCGTCAGCGGGTGGAGTAACCCAAGAGGTAGGGGGCTGGGCAAGAAAGGCCTGCAGGAACACAGACTCTTCAGAGGTCGGGTTATAGGGCCACCAATCACCTCTCTGCTTAAGTATTTCGAGGATATCTCCAAAGGATACCTCAGAGGGTGTCCGAGGGGACCCTTCCCCATCATCAAAGTCCGTGTCTTCCATGAGGGACTCTTCTGGGGAGTCCATGTGCTTCCTCTTACATAAACTCTTGTGATGAACTTCCTCAGGAGGAGAATCTGGAGAAGACAGTGCAAGAGGAGCCTCCAGTGGGAGTGTGTCCTGAGGCCCTTGTACCCGGTGTGCGCCAGAGGTGTCTTGTGTAAATTGTGGTCCAGAGGAGGATGGGGGCACTGACAGCACAGGATCGCCAACAGATGCGAAAGCTTTCTCCATGAGTTAGAAGGCTGGTCCACCCGAGGAGGTCACACCCCGCTCAAGCAAATCAGCCTGCCGACTCGGAGTCCCTGGATGGCTGTGAAAACCAGGGGTACGTACATCACAGCTAGCATCCATCGCAGTGACTGGATTGACAAGTCTCTCCTGCCACAAAGGCAACTGCGACTCCTTACTGAGGTCCATGAAAGAAGCCAAAGTGAGGGAAGTCTGTGCTACGGCAGGGGGCTTCAAAGGCAATGAAGAAGGAGAATAAGTAGGAGTCCTTGGAGTGGGGTGATCACCCCCAAATGAAGCATCGTTCCTGGAGGGTTGGATACCTCTGGCCAAAAGCAACTGATCCAAAAGGAGCACCACATCATGTTCCAAGAGGCTTCTAGTGGATCGCACAGACATAGCTGAAGGGGAGTCGAGTCTATTCAAGGATGCAGGAAACTTGGTGCCCAGAAAGGGGTCTTTAGATGGTGCTAAAATAGGCATCTGCACCGAAAACAACAGAGCCGTAAAGGCTTGTACTACTGATGACTGCATCGAGGAGATCATCAGTGCCGAAGGTGAGGTCGGTGCCGAAGTGGTAGTTGGCACTAAGGTAGGTGCTGAAAGAGTCTGTGTGGAAAACGAGGTAGTCGGTACCGAGAGAATAGTCAATGCTGTGAAAATAGTCAGGGTCGATGCAGAAGCTGGAGTCGGAACAGCCATCGATGCCAGAAAGGTCTGCATCGAGGAAAAAGTCGGTGCCGATAAAGGAAGTCTGAACCGAGGGGCCCCTCGGTTCCGATGAGGTATAGGGCACAAAACTCAGTGCCAAAGTAATGGGTGATACCAAAGATCTAGGCACCGAAAGCCTCGGGTTGAGGAAGTCAAATCCGAACTAGAAAGTTTGGCCTTCTTAGGTCTCGGTTCCTGGTTGTCCCCAGCAGGAGACGATGGGAGAGACTTGGCCTTCTTGTGTCCATCTCTATTCTTATGGGAACTAGAAGGGGTTGAAACTTCCACCCCAGAAATAGCCTCTGAAAAGGAAGATTTAAATAGTCCCTTTAAAATCAGCTTATTTTTCCTTTCCACCAAAGTCCTGTTAGAGAAATTAGCACAAATCCCGCAAGACGGGTCAACAGTCAAGTGAGGCACACCCAAACAGTAAACACATAATGCATATGCATCCAAAATAGGCAATTTATGCCCACAATCCACACATCTTTTAAATCCCGGACTACCTTTTTTCTCTGCCATGATAGGAGGAAGAAAGAAAAGGAAGGAAGAAGGTACCAACAATAGTACAAGAAATACCCAAAGGTAAAGCAGGAAAGAATTTACCAACGATGGTAAAGGAGTTACCTCACGGTAAGAAAGAAGGGCTAGAGGAAATCAAAAAGAGTTTCTAGATGCGATAGGGTAAGAGATAACTAGTCAGCAAATTTAGAATAGAGAATAACTGTAATACGATAAAGTATTATCAAAGAAGTTTACTTAGCTCAAGAGAAGTGGCTTGACATGACTGAATGGCGATGCAGCAAACAAAATCTGAGGTGACAGGGTGAGGGGAACTGTGGATAAGAATTTAGCTCGAGAGTTTGTGGCTATCGCAAGCTTGGAAGATGGCCGGCTCGGTTCCGAGGTCAGAACCGATAACTCAGGCATAAGGAATGAACGAGGATTAACAATATCAGATCATATATTTAAGCTAACTGACTGACTCATTACTTCAAACACACTTGTATGTGCATCTCCATTCATACCTGCATTCACTCTGACTATACAAAATGCCACTGATCTTGCATGTGCTCAGTAACTTATATGCATGTGCTATCTAGCAACAATGGCTGACTAAGTACAATACACACAATGATCAACATCCCTCCCTCTTTGATTTGTTCAACATGCAATAGGAGAACAAGATATTTTTAACAAGGTAGACATCACATCAACATATAACAACAACAGAGTCCAAGTTGCTGTCCATCTCGAAATGGGTTTGGAAATTCTACCCAATCTGGTCACATAAAAACTTTGGCTGGGTTTAGCAACAGGGACAGTTTCTGGGGATTCTCTTACAACTGGAACTTTGTGGATTACATCAGGATTATTTGAGGAAAGTACATCGTCCTTTGGAATTCAAACAAGTGTAGATTCACTCTGAGAAAAAGAGTTTCTGGCACAGGCAATCTGCTGCATCACTGGTTCGAAGACTGGCAATATGCGTCTTCGATTCCTTCTGAAATCCATTCCATCAGACTGCATGATGTAAAATCTCGGTTCTTCGCAAAAGTTTTTGGCAACACGCACTTGATCATATCCTTTAGATGTTTGCATTCTCACAACTTCTCCTTGTCTTAATGGTCTAAGAGGTTTGCTGGACTTATCTTAGTACAACTTTTGTGAATGAAGTTTTCTCGAAAGATGAGGCTTGACCATTCTGTTGTTCTTTACATTTGGTACTAACAATTGCTTACTGATCAGTAAAGTTGCTCTTGTCTGTCTGGACTTTAATCTCTGAGCAGGTGAACCAAAAAAGTTATCTCGAGGAATGTTTCTGACATTGAGTAAGTTAAGAAAAAGAGTACCATCTCTCTTGGATTTCTCTAACAAATGTTTCACACTTCGAACTGCATGCTTAGGTAACCTACTGGACTGTGGATACTCAGGACTACTAGTAACATGGACAAAGTCCCAAGACTCAGCAAATTTGTTGAGCTGCTGACTTGTAGACTGTGCGTCATTGTCAGAAATGGCTTTGTGCAGACTACCATGGACAGAAAAATGTCTCTTCAGTTTCATAATGACAGTGCTAGACTTTAAGTTAGGAAGAAGGTCAATTTCAAACCAATTCGAATAAGAGTATACTAACACTAAGTAATGATGACCATTCCATTCGAAAATATCAGTAGCAAACATCAGCCTTGATAATTCAAGAATCTGATTTAGCTGAAGTGCTTCTTTTTGTTGGTGTGATTTAGTACTATTGCAAATTGAACATGCTAGTATTTCCTTCTTTATATCTTTTGACATAGATGGCCAAAATACTATGTCTCTTGCCCTTCTTTTGGCCAAATCAGTACCTAGGTGACCACTATGCAAAATGTTGATATATTCCTGTTGTAATGCTGTAGGAATTCTCTCTTTAGAATCTTTCATAACAATTCCATCTTCCATCATGAGCTCATCTCAGTAAGAAAATACTGCTGAATGTCAAGTGGTAGACTAGTTTGTTGTGCTGGCCAATCTTGGCTGATATAATGTTGCAGTTTCTGAAGAACTGGGTCTGTAGTTGTGTTATTTCTGAGTTCATCAAAACACGATAAGGAAAAACTTTTGACTTCCATGACTGCAAAGTTTATTGTCTCTTGTCATGTTGTTCTGCTGTTTGTCTGGGTGCTCTCGACAAAGCATCAGCAAAGTAAAGATATTTGCCTTTAGCATAAACTATATTAAAATTGTACTACTGCAATTTGAACATCATGCTTTGCAGGCATGCTCGGACTGTATGTACTGGCTTCTTCAGAACTGTCACTAGAGGTTGGTGATCAGTCTCCATTTGAATAGGTTTTCCATAAATATAATCATTGACCTTCGAACATGCAAACACTACTGCCAAAAGCTCCTTTTCAATTTGTGCATACTGCATTTCAGTTTAGGTTAAAGTTCTGAATGCATAGACTGCAGGTGTGCCTTCTTGAAGACATGCTACACCAAGACCATACTTTGAAGCATCACAGGAAAGTGTTACAAGTTTTTTAACATTATAATATCTCAGTGTGGGTGGACTGGCAATGTTCTGTTTCAGAACGTTAAATCCTATTTAGTGTTGTTCCAATCAAGACCAGTTTACATTTTTGTGTGTCAAGTCAAGTAAGGGTGCTGAAAGCTCACTCAGGTCTGGGATGAACTTTTCTAAATAGTTGACCATACCAAGAAAACGTTGCAAAGATGTGACATTTTCTAGAACTGGCATCTCAAGAATTGCTGCTTGCTTAGACGACTCTGGTTGTAAACCAGAATTGGTAAACAAATGACCCACATAACTAACTTCTTTCAGTTTGAATTTACATTTCTGAGGATTCAATTTAAGATATACTTCACAAGCACAGTCTAGAACTTTCTTGAGATTTCTATCATGTTCATCTTCACCATTGCTCCCTACAATAATGTTGTCTACTATAATAGCATGGGGATAACCAGAAAAAACTTGTTCTGTTGCACGATGAAATACTGCACTGGCAGAATTTATCCCAAATGGCATTCTCAAGAAACTGTATCTTCCAAATGGTGTACTGAAAGTGGTTAACAATGAAGATTTGTGATCCAGCGAAATTTGCCAAAAGGAACTTTTTGCATCTAAGACTGAAAATACAGTGGCATTTGGCATGAGAGAAGCTGCTTCTTTTACTGTTTGCATCAGAAGATGAGGACGCTTAAGTGCTTTGTTTAAGTCTCTCGGATCAATACATAATTGAATATCATCTGAGTTATTCTAATGAGCTACGACCAAGGAGGATACCCATTCAGTTGGTTCTTTTTCAGAAGTAAGGACACCTAAATTCACAATTTTGTCAAGTTCTGCTTTTACCTTGCTCTGCATTACTACCAGAATCTTCCTTGCTGGTCTGACAACTGGGCTTGCTTCATGGTTTAACTTCATGGAATATGTGACTGGAAGTTTGACAAGCTCGTCCGTGAAAAAAATCAGCATATCCACTAAAAATAGTCTGTGTAAAACTATTGTTGTTGTTCAGACTTATATATATATGGTGGACCTCTTTATTAAATGAAATCAGTCCCATTCTCAAACTGTCTTTGAGGCCTAACAGTGACTCCACGTGCCTTTTGACTAAGTAAAACTGCAAGTCATAGCTGTTCCCATCAGACTGGCATGTGAGAACTACTGCGCCATCAGTTTGAATCTCTTCACCACCATAAGCAACTAGTTTTGCACACTTTGCTGAATCAAGTTTTCACCAGCTCTTACTTTAGCAAACACTTGTGCTGATATAACATTGCACTTGGATCCAATGGCCGCTTTAAGCTCTGCAGGTTTCCCATTAATCCTAATAGTACAAAATATTTCACTCTTTGCTGCCAACCGATAATCAGCTGTGTTAACTGTTTCATCAATCACAGGGACACCATCAAGACAGAAAGTTTGCTCACAGCTCTCTATCTGATCTACTTGCTTCTTCAGATGCTCTCTTTTAATAGAAGTATGTACCACTTTAAACTTGCAAAGCCTTTGGAAATGATCCCATTTTTTACATTTATGACACTGCTGACCAAAAGCTAAGCATTTTTCTCATTTAGGTTCACAACTGCCTCCACAATTATGACAGTTAACAATAAGGTTGGGTGTTGTGGCCACATTTGGTTTATAGTTAAGGTTGGGCACTGCCAAAACCTTTGTTTATATTTCTTTTTCATCTTAGCTTTATATTGTACACTATCAACATTTGCACTGGCAGACACTGCATCCAAGTTTTTCTCATTTGTAAGCATATTCATTTATTTTTCTGTAAGCTGATGTATTTGACAAATCTCAATGTGTTTGCTCAACGTTAAATCATATCTCAAAACAAAATCTTTCTCACTGCATCATTAGTAACACCCCACACAAGCCTGTCTTTTATCAGCTCATCTCTCAGATCACCAAATTTGCACGTTTTTGCTTTATTTCTTAAGTCGATAATATATGCTGCTATAGTTTCACCAGGCTTTTAATTTTTTGTGTGAAACATGTGCCTTTCCACTGTAGTATTTATTTGAGGATTACACATTTCTCTAAATTTACATTTTAAGTACTCAGGGTCTTCCCACATTTCAGCCTGTATCACAATATGGTGGTTCTGCCCCTCCCCTACATACATGGCAGGTGCATACACAAATGAACATTTCCTCTCAACTGCTTCCGAGCAAGCTAAATTAAGAAGTGTGAATGCTTTTGTAGATTCACCTTTATCAGAAAATACAGTCTGTATGAAAATATCATATTCTTGCTCAAACACTTGCCAATTCTCAGCAATATTATTATCCAACACCAGGTTTGCAAAATTCCTCTGCCATAACAACAAAATGCATTTAAATATAATACATTTAAATATAAGCATAGACCAGGTATTTGTAATTATGCTCAAATGCAAAACAATCTCTCTGAAAAGGCTTCACTTTAACACTACAAACACTGTGAACATTCCAAACACTTTGGGTACCATGAAAAGTTTTGGTTAATGCAAAAAAGTAGTGCCTTTTCGTACATTTTAACACTTTGGAAATTATTTTGAACACTTTTGTATTTATTTCAAATACTTTTATCAGTATGTCACAATTTTGGACATTTAGTTTATCTTGGCAATTATTTTGAACGTTTTGAATGCTTTGATACTTATTAGGTGACTAAAAATTCATTTAAACGAGTTTAAGTACCTTTGAATAACTGTGGACCTGTTTGGAAGTTGGCGCCTGTACATTTCTCCACTTCTAATTGCGTGCCTCATGGTTCATGAATTGCTTCAACTTCGGATCCCATTCTGACACTATGTCATGTCACATGTCTTGTTTATGAAATGAGACATTGAGGCACTGTGATGGGTTTAAGTTATTTATTGCACATAAACACATCAGGAGCTGTAAATGGAACATATATTTAAACTGACTGACTGACTCATTACTTCAAACACACTCACATGCATCTCCATTCATGCCTGCATTCACTCTAACTATACAAAATGGCACTGATTTTGCAAGTGCTCACTAACCTATATGGGCGTGCTATCTAGCTACAGTGACTGACTAGGTACAATACACACAATGATCTACACTACCTACCTCAGATTCTTCTAATGATACAGGTGAAATGCAGATAATACTTGCATACAGTTATGCATTTTGTACACTGCTTTTCATGGTTCTTGCATAGCAATGACTTTTATTGCTTGCCATACTATGTAAGACTCCTTACAGAGCAGCACAGTGGGATTAAGTAAACATAATTGCACTATTTGGCAGTGAGGGGCTTATTAGTCTGGAACCTTTTCCATACTATATAAACCACTTTCACAAAAGCCAGCTGTGAATTCCAGGGCTTATATGCTATCAAAAAGAAACAAAGCTTTCAAAAACTACATACCTTTATACAAGCTGCATTGTAATGCATGAGGTTTGCTCTGAATGGTCCTATCTACTACTGATTCATGCTTGGGGCAGACATTAGTTCTTGACTTGATGCAAAATATTTTGTCAATGAATTGAGGAATATTAAGATGAAATGACTTAAAAGTAAATGTCTTCAATATTTTGCCAAATAATTATGTTTTGAATAGTGTACTATTACATCCTACTAGACCATTTTGTTCATCAGTGTTCTGAACACCATAATGACAGTTTTTTGGAATGCATATTTGCCACAAAACCAACAGTAAAACTGCAAAAAGCACCAGTCAGTCATACCTCTGTGCTTCTATCATATCCTTCTCCATCTGGCTTAGCTTCTTCCTCAAGGTTTTGATCTCCTGCTGGCACAACATGAAGGTTTCCATATCAATTCCCTGACTACTCATCTGAGCAGTTTTCAGTTTCTCTATTTCAGCTTTCAGTTCTAAATTTTCAAATTATAAAGGAGAGATAAATATGACAAGGATGCAGCAACAGAGGGCAAACCAATAATTTACAATCACAATCTACTGTTTGTGAAAGTTATGCCATTTATTAGACACATTTCAAAAAGTACAGTTGTGTAAAATCTTACCATAACAGTACATGTACCTCTCTTCATTGTTGCAGTATTCTTTACATATATGGATTCCCTGCCTAGGGCAGCCAGCTGTCTGGGCAGTATACCAAAGCCTTTTGGTTGTACAGGGTATGCCATATGTCACATGCATGCTTCCATTCACGGTGTAGGGCAATCCTGGCTGGACATTCTAGAACAGCTTGCAACAAACACAGTCATGCCAAACACTGGTCTACCTTAGGACTGGAATCAATCCTATAGTGTTCTATGAATGTGTGAGCATTAGTTCACATGACAGTATCCAAGTTATTATCAGTAGAAACACTCCTAAAATATGGAAATGAATTAGGAGCAACTTAAAATGAATGCAGTTGACTGGTCTCTAAATTTTTAGTATATTTAACACAACAAAAGGCAATGTCATGCAATAGTCGTTAAGAAGGAGCCTCTATGACTACTGGTAGTCCTTGATTTATCTTCACAAGAGAGATAAACAGCTGATCTAATTTATTCTGATCTTTGATCCTTATTATGTGATAACTCAGCTGTCTATGTAATGTCTGCAGCGGGTCTTTTCTACATCACTCAAGGCCCACTCTCTAATCGATTTCTCAACTCTTCTTTTATCCACCTTTGCAGCTTGACCACCCTGACACAAACATACAACTTAATTTCTGAACTGTTATCCAATCATCTCCTGTCAAATAATCCCAAACTGGCATTTTTGCTGGTCCCCATTCATTATCATTATCTCACCTCCTTGCAAAACTCAAATACCACAAGCCACAACCTTCACACCCTGATACTCCTGTCACCTATGCAACCCACATCCCTTCCTCTCAACACTGACAATACATATCAAGGAGCAAAATCCCTACACATTTTAGTTTACCTAAAGTCATGTAACCACCTATGGACTAGCTGCATTTGAAAATCTACCACAAGACCTACCCACCCCATCTCCCTTAATCTTCCAAAACTGACCCATTCAGCCACCCCCCCCCCAACTTATGTGAGTCATGAGTAGAGATGTTGTTCCTTGATATGTATTCACAGTGTTAAGAAGAAGGGCTGCATGTTCATGCCTCCAATACCCCGCCAGCTTTTCCCATTCCCTTCCTGAAATCAAACATACTCTCACCCCTTTCTTCCTTTTATACAAGTGTTCCCAGTACATCTCCCCTTTCAGCCCTAGCTTCTTCCTTGCATATGCCTTCAAACTATCTTAGTACTGCCTGCTGAACCATAAAGTATCTCAGCCATCTTCCTCCTCCTACTCTTTCTAGCACAAACTGTGCTGGAACTTCAAATTATTCCTTGTACAAACTCCATCATCACAAATATTCATTAACTTACTCTCCTTCTTTCAACCTGTGTCCCTTCACCTGCAGTGATGGGATGCCTCACAGTCCCTCATGCAGTCTCATCCAGCACCCATACTTCCTGCCTTTCTGCCCAGCATTTAGTATCTTTCAATAGTCTGATGTTATATACCCACATGACTCCCTCTGCCAACACCTCATCACTCACATCAACCCCCTAAAACCCAAACCTTTTGTCGCTCAACTAAATTCATCACAACCACAAATCTTTTCAACTTGGACACCTCCAACCTTGTCATTTCATCGGTCATCTTCCTCCTGCTACTGATTCTCATTTTCTGTCCCTTCTACACAAAGTTGCAGCATGTCTCATGCAGCTTGTACAACACCTCTCCCCTTGAGAATGAGTACAGAATCAGTGAGAACATTATCACCTGATATTTATCCTATCTGTTAAAATCCCCAACATATCAAACCATCCCCTCACGCCACTTCTTTATACCATCACACTATGCCCTTGATTCTGGTGAAATATTTAAATCAAAGCAGAATAAAGCTGCAGTCCCACATATTTCACCCCCTCTTACCATCAGTAAGTCCATCTTTTGATCTCATTTTCTCCAAATGGTACAATTACCAACTTCAGCTCACTACACCCGAGATCAGACTTCCAAGTTATCTACACACTGATCAACAGCTTGATTTCAGCTCTACCACAGCATACCTGTCAACTGCCCAGATTTTTGCCTCATATTTTTGGTCTGATCCTCATAAAATGTCTGGTTTTTTTTTTGGTTGACCACTGCTGCTTAAATTCATTAAATGACAGAGATTTGAGTTTCACACTTTGTATACTTCAGAAAATGTATGTTAACACATACATGTTATTCTAGCATCTTTTTAATTTTATAAGAGCAATATTTAAAATATGTCCTTATTTGGGGCCTTTGTCCAAACTTCTTGCACTAAAAGGCTGAGAGGTATGTCCTAGAGTGAAAAAAGAAATTGAGACCAGGGCCAGAAACTCTGCAAATATTAGTAAATTCAGTTACTGGCTAGTAAGTACACTGTTTGGATGTCAAAAAAGAAGAAACAGAAAGCCTGAAAGAAAATCAACTAGAAAAACTGAAGTGAAAACATTAATTGGGAAGAATCCTGCAGTTGTTCAGTAAAACAGTTCAAGCATAAGCTTTGCTGCCAGACATTGCTCCCAGTAATATAAAGGAAAAAATAAGCCAAATATGCTCAGAGCTGATTAAACCACTCAAAACACTGAAGGAGTGTATATCAATTCAAAAATAAAAGGCTGGAAAATATGGAAGAAGGTTTAAACAGCTATTCAGATGAACTGATAAAAAAAATCAGAGGTCAAAATGAAGAAAAGGCTGTCTTTGAGTATAAGATTGTTCAAGAAGAGCTATATCAAAAATTGTACAGTTAGAGGACAGAAAATAAAGAGAAAACCTCATTGTACCAAAGAAACTAGTAGGAGCAGACCGTAGTAATCTTATGAAAGCATAAATAAGCAACTGGACTGGTATTCCACAACAAGATTTGCTAACTGAAAGGGCACATTGCGTGCATGCTCCAAAACCTAGCCAAGAGAAACCAGCCAAGACATGTATTAGTAAAGATGCAATCATACCAGCAGAAATAACTGATCCTGACAAAATTGTAGCAAAGAGGCAAAGTAGTAAATGTTGGAGACAGTAGAGTGTTTGTGAAAAATGATTATTCACTATACACTAGGCAGAAGAAAAGCAAATCAGACCTCTCAACCGTCCCGAATTGCTCGGTATTTACCGAGTTTTGGGGTCCAAATGAAGGGGTGCCACGATTCCCGAGTGGCACCCCTTCATTTCCGATTTCTTCGCTTTTGTTTTTTCATTTTTCTAATTTTCGCTCTGTCGGAGCTGACGTCATCACGTGCGTGATGACGTCAGCGCCGTCAGCACTACCAGCCAGTCGGAATTGAGCTCAAGGAGCTCATGTCATCATTTCCGGCTGGCTGCAAGCAGGCGGGAAGTGCTTAGTTTGAACTGTTGCTGCCAACAATGCTAGTTTTGAACCGTTGCTGCAGAGGATGCTGGCTTTGCTGCTTTGGATAGAAACTGCTGACTTTGGTGCTGCCTGTCATTTCGGACAGAGAATGCTGCTGAGGGGGACTTTGTATTTGCTTTTTCTGTATTGTTGCTGCCAAGCCGAGAGAATAGGGACTTAATCTGCTGCCATTTCGATTCGTATACTAACTGACTAGGTAAGGAACTGTGTGTGTGGTGTTGTGTGTTTGAAGTATAGTTCTATTAAGCTGAATGGCAATTAAAGGAACTGTGTGTGTGGTGCTGTGTGTTTGAAGTATAGTTCTATTAAGCTGAATGGCAATTACTTCTGGCATTTGTGCTTAAGTGTAGTTCTTCTGAAAGCATTTTGTACCTAGAGTACTCGGCACTGTCGGCAGTCTGATACGCCAAAGTATGTTAAAAACTAAGAAGCTGTACTTGCACCCTTTGCTTTTCTCGACGGATTTATTAAAGTCGGCTGTGTGTGTGTGCAGATTTGGTTTTATTAACCTTAGCTCGGCAGTCTGCATTTAAGTGTAGACTGTTTTCACGTAGCCTTGTGTTGCTGTAAACAGTACTGCTGTTAGCAAAGTGATAATGACAGAATCACTGTCTCGAATATGCAGGACCTCTTCCGACGCCTTAACTGTCTGGAGTAAGCTGCCCTAGTATTATCTCTCTGCACCAACCCTGTTATCGACAGTAGCTGTGTAGCAAAAAAAAATGTAGTTTCCATTTCAGCTGCTAAGAGCAGTCTGTAGGTGGGGGTGGGATTGGAATGGTCAGACTATACCACGCCATGCATTTCTTCACTACTTGGATGGGTATGTGGTGTTTAATGTTGTGCAAGTTTGTCAGTAGTTCCCAGTCTCTCAATATTCCCCGACAGAAGGAATTTAAGGGTGCTTGACTACTAGCAACCCTGTGAAATATCTGCGTGTCATTTTACATAGTAGATCAAATCTGCGTTTTCTTTAACTTGTCTTCTGATTTTGCTTTGGGATTTTGCTGTCTTTAGTAAAAATTGTGCTTGTACGACAGAATTTGGAGGGTTGCAGTTACTAAATAATGTCTGTTAAACAGTCTTCCTTATAACTATGAGTGACTGATGACACATTTGTTTATGATATCCCTAGCATCTGTGAATAATCAACTGTCTCTGCTTGTTAGGTCTGTTCTAAACTTTTCCCCTTAAGTTGATGCAAACGATTTTTAAACCTTTCTATGTGACAGATCATGTAAAATAGTATGACGCCTTCTGGCTTCACCTACTAATATAGTATTTTTTTTTTGTTCTCATGATATGCACTGTAAAAATCAGTTTACATAGAATGTCAATGTATTATTAATAACGATATGTGTTATTTAAAATCATTTTTTTCTGTTATAATCAGTATTCTTTAAATGTATTCTGTGAGACTGGTTTTCTTATAAATGTGGATATGCTGACTTCCTTTACATAGTTGGTATGTGTAGTTAATTCTTTGAAATGTGTTCTGTTTTCTTGTTGAAGGTTTTCTTCCCTGAGTCCACTGTGTTCGTGGGCTTACTTCCAGTAGGGCCAACCTGGTAACCAAAGCATTCGTAAATAAATTATTAAATAAGAGTGCATACCACAAATTGTTCTAGTCTGTGTGTGTGTGTGTGTGTGTGTGTGTGTGTGTGTGTGTGTGTGTGTGTGTGTGTGTGTCTCTGCCACTTAACACTGACCTAGCCCCTTTGCCTACCCTTCTTTATCTTGCATGCATTCCCCATTTCCTTTCTTTCTGTATAAAGAAAAAAGAGATTCCTGTCTCCTCACTCCCCGCCAAAAAATGTTGCTCTGGTTTCCTGCTAGCCTGCACATTCTTCTATGTCATTGGTTCATGCATTTTGTTTCATTGCCTACTGGAAAAATGTTCAAACTATAAATTTAAAATGCGCTCTAACTTAAGTCTAACAAGTGTGCTGTATTGTACAAGGAATATAATTTAATAAAGTCAGGAAGGTGTATCAAAGAATGCATGTATGTTTCTTGTTTTGTGTACAAGGGGCCTTTGATTTGAAAACAGCCCAAAGGTAATCTTTATCCAACACTGGCCAGATGCATTTTCTTTGGATGTGGTGTGGGTTTCAATGCTGTTTCAATGAATGTGAGTTTCAAGGGCAGAGTCTATTTTCATTGTGAGACAGTACTGCTTTGTTTAGCAGATACTTATTCCTGGTTGTGCATTGTGCTATAAAATGTAAAAATAAAATCCAAATAGTCATTGTAGAAGTAAAACAATATGCACACAAGTGTTTATGGTAAATGGGGTGAAATAGCCAGGTAACTGGCCATTGGAAAGGCTGCAGGGGGACTCTGGTGCCATATTTTGGTTGTCTGTTCTTCAGTTTGCATTTGAAAGTTAATATCCCACAATCCCATTGGAGTGGGAGGGGTTATGTAATTATGTATGCAAATTTTACGTTAATCAGTGTACAGATTTGTACCTATTTTTCATGGGCCTTGTCCAGATTTTTGATGATTTCAGGTTGAGAGGTATGAAGCAAATGTATCCTACAATAAGGGAATGTCGAGAGGCAGTTGTGATATTCAAGCTGCTGTACCCAGCCATGTTCAGAATATTTCACCCTGGAGGATCAAAGTAATTTGTTGATGTAAAACAGGTTACGGAGGAAATACAAAAGCTTATCCAACAAAAAGTGAGCCAACAAACAGAAGCAGACTCTGCTTCTCATTCTTTTGCTAATAAAGCAGATAGAGTGACTTTGTCGGTAAAACCTTATCCAATGATCCAAAGGAAAATGTTTGAGAGACTGAAAACAGCACAGGAGCTAACTAGAAGAATTGGGAGAACCTTGGACTTAAACCTGAGTCAGTGATTGGGAAATGGAGATGAACACGAAGAACACTAGCAACACTGAAATTAGTGAATAAATGTGAGACTATAAAGCATCAATCACATTTGTGAAATATAGCTTTACAAGAAAGAGTGGAAAGTCTAAACTTTTGTTGACTTTGTTAAAAGTTATGGGGTGTGAAATGCATGTGCCCCATTTCATGACATTAATGTTTGGAGGGACACTGAAGGGAGGAACAAAAAGGAAAAAAAAAACCAAAACAAACAATTTTTGTTCTTAACATTATTTGTATAAAATATTTCACGATATAAATTGCATGTTATTTTGTACAACATTTTCAGTTACTGTGGAAGGCGATAAAGACACTAAAGTAAACTATTGCCTCTTTCCCTTCTTTTCTAGTTTTAAGAAATGTAGGTATTACAATGTAAAAAGAGAAGAAAGCCTGGCCAGAAGCATGTTTAAATTAATATGTTGTAATCTTGAGTTGTTGAGGTGGGGTGAGGTGTAAAAGTGCACCGATTATAATATAAGTAGAGTTGAAATGTTCTCTCTTCATTTTGCACAAGTGAATGTCTTGATTAAGGCATTTGAAGGTAATGAAAAGCTTTCCTTTGGCAGATTAATGCTCAGAGCTGTATACTTGGTACTTGTGTTTCCATGGAGATAAACTGACTATAGGGGGAAGGGAAAAAATCCAGAACACTCTTTAAGGCTAAATGTTAATGTTTTCTGAAAGCACATAAGCTGTTTATCACATCTAGAAGGGGAATGAAGATAAGACAAGAACAGACAGCAGCTGGTATAAGGAGGATCATAGGTTGTAATATGCATCTTAGCATGGATAAAATTATTGTTAGGTTAAGTGATGCATGTGTGTGTGTGGCTGTAGACTTGGGAAAATTGTTCCTATCACGAGGGGTAAACTTCATTACTTGAAGATGTACATAGTTTTCTGTAGTTGTTTTAAGTTAATAGGTTACTAGAGTGCTCTGGCGGGGGGGGGGGGGGTTTGTTTGAGGGTTTTCATTAAAACAAAAAGTCTTGTAAAATGGTTCAAATGGAGAATGCCATGAAAGAAATGTACAAGAGAGCAACCTGCCAAACAGAAATGGGTATGTGTAACATAAAAGCTGGAAACAGACATTTAAAAAAGCTATCATAAGTAATAGGTGGGACAAATAATTTCTTACCATAATGTCTGTACAAAACACACTAGACATATTTGGGAACATGAATGGTCACACAGGTATAAACAAAAAGTCAAAAGAGTATTAAATTATATTAAGAAATCCCCAGTGCACATAGCAATGCTACAGGAGACACATTTGTAAAGAAGTGACCATGTAAATTTCATAAAGAAAGGATTTCAGGATGAATATTCTGCAAAGTATCAGGGACAAAGGAGAGTACTTACACTAATTGCTAGAGCAACTCCAATAGTGATAGAAGAAGGGGGAAGATAGTAATAGTAGATTTTTAGTAGTAAGGAGCTACTGGCAAGCGAGGAAGATTTTCTGGCATAGATATATTCCACCTAAAATAAGAAGTTATGTACTCACCATAACGTTCCATGTTGGTAGTCCATCTCACCCTTCATTTTTACATATGGGTTAGGAGCTGATCCTCAGCTCCGAATTGGCCAATTTACAAGCTGGAAGACTTCTGGTTGGCTTGTGGCTAAGCAGGTATCCCATGGTGCACCAGTACAATCCCCAGATCTTGTTTGCTGCTCACCAGAATAACAACCATAAAAACAACCAATACTAAAGGGTCTCCAACCAAGGGCACCCAAATTATTACTTCCAGATCTTCCAGGATGGGGGCAGGACGGCGGGTTAGTAAAAATGAAGGGTGAGATGGACTACCAACATGGAACGTTATGGTGAGTACATAACTTCTTAATGTTAGGTAGTCCGATCTCACCTTCATTTTTACATATGGGACAGCGTCCCCAGCGCCTTATTCTTGGGCGGCTCATTGGAAAATACTCTTGAGTACCGTGGAGCCAAAGGACGCTCTACCCCTGGATGCCAAATCCAATTTGTAATGTGTAATAAAAGTGTAAGGGGTATCCGACGTAGCTGCTGCACAAATATTATTAAGTGGAACCCTGGCTTGAAAGGCTGCAGAGGTAGACAATGACCTGGTAGAATGAGTCTTGATCCTGTAGGGTAAAGGTTTGTCCTCCGAGCTATAAACAAAGGCTATACAACTGGAAATCCAATTAGATAGTGTCACTTTAGAAACTGGTAAGCCCAATCTAGAGTCAGAAAAGGAAATGAATAATTGATCTGATTTCCTGAAAACCTTAGTCCGCTGTAGATAAAAACATTGTTGTCTATAAACTTTTAGCTGATGAAAACAGTACTCAGCTGCATCACAGTGGTTAGGGAAGAAAGCTGGGAGTTCTATTGATTGGTTTAAGGTAGCATTAGAACAAACTTTGGGGAAAAAGGTGGGATTAGTACGTAATGACACCCTGTCTTTGTGAAAAATCAAATACGGTGGCTTAATAGACAAGGCCTGTAGCTCCGATACCTGTCTAGCTGATGTGATAGCTACCAAAACAAGGTCATCCAAGACAAAAATTTTAGAGAAGATGAGTGGGAAGGTTCGAAGGGGGTAGAAGTCAATTTGGACAACACAAAATATAAATCCCAAGAAGCCACTGGTTCTTGCAGAGGTGGTCTCAATAGAGTGGCCCCTTTCAAAAAGGTCTTGCATAGCTTATGAGACATTAAACTGGTATCTGGAAAACCTAAGCGAAAATGAGAAATCACCGCCAATTGAACTCCGATAGTGGCAGTGGCAGATCCTTGCTGAAAAAGCTCAGAAAGAAAATTCAAAATCACAGGGATAGAAGCAGTGTATGGATCTACATTCATTATCTGTGCCCAAATAGAAAATCTTTTCCATTTACTGCCATACAACCTCCTAGTTGAAGGTTTATGGGAGGACATAAGAATATGTGACACTGAGGATGATACATCATGAAGCCTGACTAGGGATGAAACTGGAGCAGCCACGCTGTCAATTTGAGGGTGTGGATTGAGGGGTGTAGCGAACCCGACATGTGAGTCAATAGATCTGGAGCTGGGTCCAGAATCCAAAGATTGTCCAGGAGGAGAGGCTCGAGGAAGGGGAACCAGACCTGACGAGGCCAGTAAGGAGCAATGAGAATCAACTTGCTTCCCAGCTGACTGGCTTTCTGAATCACTTTGGAAATGAGAGGGATTGGAGGAAAGGCATACTGAAGTCCCATGGACCAATCGTGAGCCAGAGTGTCTCTGGGAGTCTCCCCCGGAGGGGGAATGAGGGGAAAATAGCTGCTGCATTTGGTATTGACTGGGCTGGCAAAAAGGTCGCAGCAAGGCTGTCCCCATTTCCGCAAAATCTGATCCACTGTTTCCTGTTTCAGAGACCACTCGTGAGGCATTAGGATTGCCCGACTGAGCTTGTCGGCTACCACGTTGGTCGTCCCTGGAATGTGCGTTGCAACTAGAAAGCGCTGAGAAGAAATCGCCCATTCCCAAACTCGCATGGCCTCTCGACAGAGTGGGTAAGATCTGGTACCACCCTGTTTTTTGATATACCAAACCACCAACATGTTGTCTGATTGTATCGCAATTGTACCTAGAGGAAGAAGGTCTTGGAGTGTTTGCAACGCCAGAAGCACTGCCCTCATCTCCAGAACATTGATATGCAAATGAGCCTCGTGCTCTTGCCATGTGCCTTGGATAATCCTGCAGAGATATGCCCCCCCCCCACCCGATCTGGAAGGCATCCATGGTCACAGTGGCAACGGGTTGGGCCGGAACAAAGGGGACACCAGTGATCAGTTGACTGGGAGCTATCCACCAAAGAAGGTCCTTCTTGCATGATTCTGTCAGCAGAATAGGATGACTCAGTGGGAGAGATTGGAAGGACCACTGGGAAGACAGAAGCCACTGGAGAATTCTCATGTGCAACCTGGCTAATGGTACCAATAGAATTGTGGAGGCCATAGTCCCGAGGAGCTAAAGAACCCAATTTGCTTTGACTTTTCGCAATGGGAGAAAACGTTGAACTTGAGAGATTAAGTTCTGTGCCCTTTCGGTGGGGAGATGAGCTGTCATGTTCACTGTGTCTACTTCTGCGCCTATAAAAATCACAGATTGAGAGGGCAATAATGCAGATTTTTTCCAATTCATGGAGATCCCTAACTGAGCACAAAGTTGAATCCTGGCGTCCCTGTTTTGGAGGAGTAGATGCCTGGTGGGGGCGGTCAGGAACCAGTCGTCCAAATATGGAAACACCTGGAATCCCTGACATCTCAGGTGAGCTGTCACTACTGCACTGCATTTGATGAACACCCTGGGGGCTGTGGTGAGACCAAAGGGCAGAGCGCGAAACTGATAGTGACTGGCTCCCAGCTGGAAGCGTAAATGGCTTCTGGATGCCTTGTCCATTTTTATGTGGTAGTAGGTGCCCTGAAGATCCAGAAAGCACATCCAAAAGTCTTTCCCTAACAACGGGAGTATAGACTGCAGTGTCACCATCCGAAACTTGTCCTTCTTCACTGATTTGTTCAATCTGCTTGAGGTCCAATATTGGCCTCCAATCTCCAGTTCGTTTTGGAACTAAAAAGAACCTGGAATAAGTTCCGGATCCTATCTGGTCTGCTGGGATTGGCTGGATGACTCTTTTTAAGAGCAACTTGTTGATCTCCACAGTTGCCTGATCCCTGAGATTGGGTGGTACATCTGGGATCCTTTTGGGAACTAACGGTGATAGGGAAAAGGGTATGATATAGCCTCTGGTAACAACTCTTTATGCCTACTTGTCTTGGGTGATATTTAGCCAGGCTTCTTGGTACAAAGAAATGCGCCCCCCCCCCCCCGACCGGCCCCAGAGAAGTGCAGTCAGGCTCCACATCAGGACCGCTGATAAGGCAGTCCTCGAAAGGAATCATGGACTTGTTGGTATTGCGGACTGCACTTGCCTCCAGGGCGATGTCTACCGTTTCCTCCTCCTCTGCCTCTGAAGGAGAATTCACCCTGTGTGTCAGGAAAGACCCTCTGAGACTTCTTAAACCACATTTTACTGCCCCTTTGACCCTTGGGGTATGGTCTGGAAAGGACAGTAAAATGCACTCCCACGGCAGAAAGTGCCTTTCCTTCTTGCTCACACAGAGTGAGTGCATCCTTCACCTTGGAACCAAACAATGAGGAACCATCAAACGGGGCATTGGTGAAAGTAGACTTGAACGGTTCTGCAAAATTACATAAGCGCATCCAGGAGTGGCGTCTCAAGGCAACCCCAGAACCTGCTGCTCTACTCGTTCCTTCCGCAGCATGAGACAAGTCACATGGAGGAGTTAACCACAGAATTTAAGGTGGACAACTGCGTAGAAACCTTGTCAGGAACTCCCTCAGTACACGCACCTTGTATGGAATCTCCTAACTCCTTGAGGAGATCCCCCTGCAACCTTGTGAAGTGAGTGATATAGTTCAGCAATCAAAGGGTAAAGGCCACTGAACTAAAAATACGCTTCCCATATCTGTCCATCTGTCGAGACTCCTTGTTTGGCGGATGAACAGATGAAGAAGTCTAGGCCAACTCCTTCTTCGTGGCTGCCGCCACCACCATGGCATCTATGGGCACGCCCTTGGACAAGAACTCTTTACCAGGACGGGCAAACAAGAACTTATTTGGTCTCCTAGGGAATGTCTCCACGGTGTCAGGAGTATCTCACACCTTTCGACTAACTAGATCCATCAGTTCGTCAAAAGGTGGAGACACCCAAGAGGCAGAAGGTTGAGACCCGAAAGCCTTCAGGTACACCGACTCCTCATCAGAAGGGTTAACAGTGGGCCAGTCGCACCTCTGCCCAAGGATCTCTAAAATGTCCACAAAGGAGACATCATCAGAGGACGACTTGGAGGACCCTTCTGACTCCTCGAGGTCAGTGTCCGATGTCAAAGACTCATCCTGGGAGTCAACATGTTTCCTCTTACATAACCTCTTCCGGGAAAGCTCCACGGAAGGATATTCCGGGGAAGCCTCGGAAGAGTGGGGGCCACCAGCCGATGGCTCCTAAGGCTGCAGGTCTCTGCTGTCTCCAGAAAGAGTAGGGACTGAGACTGAAGTGGGTGCTCTCGGGGGAAGAGTGCTGGTGCCACTGGTAGGGGCTGGAGAATGAGACAGCACGCTCATCATCTCAAATGCCGACCTCTCCGGCTCTCAAGAGATGAGGGTCGGTGCTGGAGCCAGAGCTGTCGGCTCTGAGATAGATGCAGGGTCAGAGTTCACCCTGGCTGAAGCACTGAGAGGAAGGCTCGGAACTGAAGAAGATCGATTCCAACCCTCCCTGTCAGTGCCGACAGGAGGGCTTCGGCCCCTGGACAGGACGGACGGCACCGAGCGTGTCGGAGCCAAACCCGGCTCCAAGGCAGCAACAAAGTGAGCTGGAGCTGGCATTTCCTCCGTTGACACCAAGCACTCTGGCTCCGAAAGGTCAGTATGGCTCGGAGAAGGAATATCAGACAAGGGCAAAGCTGGGCCAAGTGGCTCCGGAGCCGACTGGGCCGGGGCCAACAATAATTTTGGTAAGGCAGACGACTTCAGGAGTCTCAGCACTACCCTCTCCACATCATCTTCTGAAAGGCTCCTGGAAGACATAGTAGGGGATCTTGACCTGGGGGGGCAATGGAGACTTAATTGTTATGGAAACCGGTAGGGAACTTACTGACCGGCTCCAAGTAGCAGAGTCAACTGCTGTATCAATAGGTTCAGAGATCGGTTCCGAAACCCCTGTAACCGACTCTGACACCACCATGATGCTCTCCTTCAGCTCCGAAGGCTGAGGAGTCAAGGAGGCAGATTTGGATTGTTTTGACTGTTTAGGAGGTGGCTCCGAGACTCCAGCCGGTGCCGGAAAGGCCTTTTTGAGGATTTTGATTTCCCAGACTTAGAGGAAGCTGAAGAACTGGATAGTGCTTCCTTAAAGCATGGTTTCAATAGACCCTTGAGTATGAGTTTGTTCTTTCTCTCCTGTAACACTCTAGGAGAGAAATCATGGCAGAACAAGCATGATTCCTGTAAGTGGATGGCCCCTAGGCAGTAGACACAGCTACTGTGGCCATCCGTTAAAGACATCTTTTGGGAGCATTTCATGCACTTTTTGAACCCCGAGGGTTTATGCTCCTTACTTTCCTTAGACATATTACACACACAAAACCCAAAGAGATTGAAAGAGAGAAAAAGGAGGAGGACTAGGTCCTCTAACTAAAATGGGCCTAGCCCTAAGAAGGAGTTACACGAGGACTAGGTCCTTTAACTTAAATGGGCCTAGCCCGGTGTAGAGGAAGCTAGCTAAAGGAGTTATATGAGGACAAGGTCCTCTAACTTAAATGGGCCTAGCCCGGTGTAGGGAAAAACTAGGTCTTCTAATTTAAACAGACCAGAAAGGAAAGCCCATTCACACAAGAGAAAGCGTAAATGACACAATAAATTTCTATATTCCTAATAACAGGTAGTATAGTAGGGGAGGCTGCAATCCTAGTAAATTCACAAGCGGAACCCCACCAAAACAAACAATGTCAATATAGCAGAAACTAACTGCCAATGGTGACCAAAAAAGGTCAGAATAACATCAGACAAGACAACAGGAGCCCCTGCTGATTAAGAGTGGAAAACTGCCAAAAACTCTACCTAATAATCAAAAAATGCGCAACGGCACCTAAAACTAACTGGCACACAGGATACCAATAGCCACAAGTAAACTAAGTTGTATTCAAAAAGGGCAAGCAATACAACTGCCTAATATATTAGCAACACTAAATATATAATAAAGGTTCTAATAAAGCATTGAAATACGATAGAATATAAGGAATTTGAAAAACTTAGCCAGAGCCAAGAGAAGCACAACCGAACTCGTCGACGCGGCAAACAAGATCTGGGGATTGTACTGGTGCACCATGGGATACCTGCTTAGCCACGAGCTAACCAGAAGTCTTCCAGCTTGTAAATCGGCTGAGCTGGAGCCGAGGATCAGGTCCGAACCCATAAGTAAAAATGAAGGTGAGATCGGACTACCTAATATCTGCTATTACGGAGCCTAAGAAAATTTTGGAAGAAATAATCAGCTTTCAGCAAGGAATATTACTTATAGGTAGGGAATAGAACTTGTTTTGCAATAGTGAAGATGACTGCTGTTAAGCAACTCCAGAGCACGAAATCTCAGCACAGTAACTTAGGCATAAGAAAGTAGAAAGAATTGCTACCAAACATAGGGAGCCTGTAACAAGAAAAATAACCAGATATCCTGTAGGGGTAAGAGAGATACTTTTGAAATTTGAAGTAAATTGGTATAAAGCAGTGGAATGTGGAAATCAAGAACAAGTACAAATGAAATTATTTATGGAAGATTTACATTTTCCAATGTTAGAGGTAGATGAGTCTCAACAATTAACAGTTAAGGCAGGAGGGGTTGAAAAAAAAAAACGGTGATGTAAAATCAATCTGCAGGAACGTCTCCAGGAATAGATGGTATTCCTGTGGTAGTTTGGAAACCAGGAGGGAAGAAAGTGATAAACACCAGGAAGGTATTTTAAAAAGATGAAAAACACCAACATTCTGTAAGAAAGCTGTGAGGGCTGTAATACCTAAAGACATTAAAGACCCATCTTCATATAGGCTGATTTCAATTTTAAACCATGATTATAAAGTGTTTATGTCTATAATAGCTAAAAGAATGGCAAACGTGTTGCTGAAATGCATAGATATGAATTAGTACAGTTTTGTGGAGGGGAAACAAACATTTGTCAACATTAATAGAACAGTAATGGTCCAGAGGGAAGAAGAATGCAAGAACATATTGCTGTTGTGGGTCTTGATGTAGAGAAAGCATTCAACAGAGTGAGCTGGGATTTTGTGAGTAGGGCAATGGAAGCATTTGCATTCCCTGATACAATAATAAGGTTAATTATGAGCCAGTCTAGCCAAACACCTAAGTACTTTTAGTTGGTGGTGATTTCTAATGGTTCTTGATTATCGGGCTAAGTGGTCCATTGCTTTACAGTACAGTGATCCCAAGAAGCATGGGTTATTTCTTTCTTTGTTTGTAATTAAGGATTAGTCTATTTTGTGAGACAGTTGGACAGATGGGACAGATTATCTTCTAGGATTTTCTTTTCTTGAGAGAGTTAGCTGTGTCACCATACCTGCAAGTGATACTGTTATCTAAGCAGAGAATTATATTGAATAGTGGGAGATCTGATGAACAAGAAGACTGCTGGGGAATAAGACAGATCCTCAAGGAACTCCCTTGATTAGGGGTGACAGGGGTTTGAGAGATTGGGATTTGGAATTGCCAATTGTTAAGGAATGCTATGAACCAGAGAAGATAAGGGAACATTGGCTGATAAAGCATGTAATGCAAAATTTTATGAAAATCTTGTGGTCTGTCGAGTCAAAAGCCTTACTCAGGTCCATGAAAATAGCTCCAGTGAGCAGTCCTTTGTCTATGATTAAGAAATACTCATGGCTGAGATTGTAAAGGGCTGCCATGGTACTATGTCCAATCTGTGTTGCTATGGGCAAAGTATGAAATATTTCTGGATGTGAATATCAAATCTTGCCTACTTAACATGTCGACTTCCCTCAAAAAAGTTACTGAAGCAGTTGATGAGCACAGAACAGTGCACATGGTAATTCTAGACCTCGTTAAAGTATTCAACTCTATCCCATACATCGGTACCATAGGTAAATGTCGATCTATTTGTAACTTGATGGACAGCAAATTGGCTCACAAGTAGAACCAGTGAAGTTAGAGTGGGCATCTCTACCTCATCCAAAAGACCTGTCACTAGCAGTGTACCACAGGGTTCAGTCCTTGGGTCACTCCTCTTTGGCATTTACTTCTCGAAGATCAAAGTTAATGTTAAGAGTTTGTGGCTAACCAAGTTTGCAGATGATTTATCAGGCCAATCACAGACAGCAAACATGGTGCCATCATAAACCCCCAGTGGACAGCAACATCCTTTAATAAGGCCTGCCCAAACAATAGTGTATAATCGTATCCTTCAGCAAGCATGATTCCCCTTGTAACAATCGCATGGATAACACAACCCTGAAAATATATCCTGTAGTTAGGGATCTAGGAACCTATGTCAGCAATGAAGTGTCCTTTGATCACCATGTATCCACTGTTGTAAGTAAGTCCTTTTTCATTGCACAGCTTATTTCTAAAGGTATTCAGTCCAGTTATACTGTACTTGGCACCCATTAAGCTGATTATGGAGTATAATGCCTCATTTGGTATGCATAGAACAGAGTGTGTGTTGTAACTTTAAGAAGCATTTCAAAGTGAGGGCATGTGCATATAAGTAGTGAGCACGTGCAGGCAGCAGTGCCATTTTCAGAGAACAGCCAGAGTGTTAGCATTTCTACCCTGACTGATGATTGGATGGGAAATGGGAAATTCACCCCGGGGATCACTTCTGTGGCTCTGCTCAACAGGGCACTGGAAAATAATTTTCTTGGGTGGTGAAAGCCAGGGTACCTTTTTGGCTAGGCTTATATAGGCCCTAGGGCCAATAGCTTAGTACCTACCTATGAACCTTATGCCAAATGCCACTGCTTTTTTTGTCTTGGATGCAAAGAGTTCATTTTGGCAAGTAATGCTTGATTGCATATTTTCACTACTGACTACATTCAGTACCCCATTTGGTAGATACAGATGTTTCAAGATGCCTTTTGGAATAAATTCTGCCAGTGAAGTCTTTCAGCATGCAATGGAACAAATGTTTTCAGGTTATCTGTGTACTATAATAGTGGATGATTTACTAGTTGCAGGAAATGGAGAAGCAGAGCATGACAGAAACCTTAGGAAATTTCTGGACAAAGTGCGTGAGGTGAACTTGAAGCTCAACCCTCTGAAGTGTAAATTCAGGCTACCAGAAGTCACTTATGTTGATCATTTGTTTACCAGTATAGGCTTATGACCAGACCTGCCCAAACAAGCAGCCATTCTTGAGATGCCAGCTCCAGATAATGTCCAAGCCCTACTGCATTTTGTTGGTATGGTTAAATATTTGAGAAAGTTTATACCTGACTTTAGTGAGTTATCAGCACTTTAAAGAGAGCTGACATGCAAAAACGTTACATGGTCATGGTTGGAACACCAGAGAGCATCTGATAATACCAAGCAGAAAATTGTTAACCCACCTACATTGAGCTACTATGATGTCCACAAACCAGTAGTTCTTTCCTGTGATGCTTCAAAGTTTTCTTCTTGGTGCAGTTATTCTTCAAGATGGTAGACCTGTAGCCTATGTGTCTAGAACTCTTACCCAAACTGAAATGCAGAATGCTCAGATTGAAAATTTTGGCAATTGTGTTCGCATGTTCGAAGTTCCATGATTATATTTATGGCCAAGCTATCTAGATCGAGACTGATCATCAACCTCTAGTTGCTATTTTAAAGAACCGGTAAGTAATAAGAAGCACAAACCACCAATTCCTTGGTCGGCCCAAACAGATCCGAGAACTCGAACAAAGTGGTGACCCAAAACTAATTCACAACCACAGGTTTATTGAAAACGTCACACGTAAACACAAAACTGCAATCTGATATTCCTAAAGGTTAAGCGCTTTCAATCTGGTGTGCCCCAGACTTCATCAGAACCAATGAAAACTTCAGTTACACCATATTTATGTTGCTTTTGGCGCCAAAACACAATTGAATTAATAATTTACACATTAAAAATATATATGCTAACAATGCTATATTAATACAATATTAAAATACTAAAAGAGTACTGAATATGTAAAGTCATAACTAAAAAGTCATAACTAAAAAACTCAACAAATGCTGAGAACAAATTACTATATGAGTTAGTACAATGTGCCAAAATTCTAATTTAGTCCCTACTAGTCAAGTAATAGAAAAGGTTTTAAGCTAATACTGTCATTTAATCCTGGGGGGTTGTGGCATCTAAACTAATCTGCCATTTACTTTCAACCCAAGATAGATACACTTTCCAATTCCCTCCTCTATCAGTTAAATCAACCTGATCAATAATAGCAAAACTAAAGGTATGATCATTGCCCTTATCCATAACATGTTTGCTCAAGGCATTTTTCGGATCACATTTCTTGATCCTGTACAAATGCTCATAAATACGTGTTCTGAGCTTCCTTTCTGTTTTGCCTATATAATAGGCCGGGCATTTAGAACAGGTAGCAATGTATACTATATGCTGTGTGTTACAATTACCATATCTGCAGTATATTGTAGATTTTATTACATTATTAACCTTGATTTTTAAACTGTCATTAATATACATACATTGCTTACACTTTCCACATTTTTTAGTTCCATTCTTCTTTACAGTGTACAACCCTATCTTCCCTTGCTCTAAAATTCTCTTCAAATTTTTACCAGTTTTGTGTACTGTAATGGGATATGTTCCTACAATGTCTCCTATAGTACTGGAGCTTGAAATTAGATCCCAATGTTTTCGGAGAATTTCTCTCACCAGGTTAGTAAAGGGATTAAACATAATGACGCAAACCTTATTGGCTCTATCATCTTTTAATCTTGGGGTGACTGGTCTGGTTATTCCCAAAAGTGGTAAATATTTCAACCCCCATTGTACTTTAACATATCCAGTCACACTGTCCAGCATACCTGTGGGATATCCTCTGTCTTGAAATAATTTATACACCCTTTGTAATTCTATGTTCATGTCATCCCTAGTTGAAGTCATGCGTGCTACCCTTATGCATTGTCCTTTGACTACATTCCTGAAGATATGTGGGGGGTGACAACTTCCATATTGAATGTAATCGTTGGAAAATGTGGGTTTCCTGTAAATCTTGGAAGCAAAACTTGTCCCAGTGTTGCTTATCCAAGTGTCTAAATATGCTATTCCTAATTTATTAATTTGGTAAGTGAATTTCAAGAAATCTGTCGTATGATTTAAATAATTAATAAATGGAGGTATCTGGTCTGTGGGACCCTTCCATATAATAAATATGTTGTCCAAATATCTCGTGTATAGTCTAATATGTTGGAAATATACACTAGTAAACACGTACAGATTTTCCCACTCCAACATAGCCAAATTAGCAAACACCGGGGCGCAAGATGCCCCCATAGCTACACCACGGGTCTGTCTAAAATATTCTCCTTGATGGTAAATATAATAATATAATAACCACCCTTACCCCTTCTCAGTCTCACACTCACATTGAATCTCTCTATTTTTAAACTCTACTTCCTTCACTCATACCACCTTACTGTACTCCATTTACACTAAAACCTACCTCTTTCTTTGTACTCTGGTCTCTGTTATACCCCTATCCTCTGTTATCTTTCTTACATTCTTCCATACTTCTCCTTTACTATAACTACACCTTTCTACTCCACCATATCTTACCTCTCTTCACCTTTCGTAAATACACATACTTCCACTATGGCTCCACTCATGTCATCCCACATTTTACTTTCCACACTACTAGTTTCCACCCTATGCTCAATATACCTTCTATCCCTCTATGAGAAACCACTGCATGTCCAACCTTTCAATCCACATAAACAAACTACAATATATCTAAATCCTCTAAATTACTATCCATATATTTCTTCTACGCCTAGCTATCAGCCACCTAGATTCCACCGACTGTCACACCTAAAATACAATTTGTCTTTGGACTACAAAACTAAACTTCTAACCTTTCTAAAATGTAAACACACTATGAAACCTATCAATCTTAACCTTCAATCTGGAGATATCCACCCTAACCCTGGTCCAACTTTCCACTCTCCCCTAATGACCATACCCAAACTCAATAACACCTTCCTAATAGGACATCTTAATACCCAAAGCATAAACAACAAAATACCTTACATGCATTCCCTCCTACAGATACATTCATTTGACATTCTCTGCATCTCTGAGACATGGCTAAAGCCCTCCACTAAAGACACTGAGATTACTCCCCAAGGTTATAATATCATAAGACTTGACCGTCCCAACCGTAAAGGTGGTGGAGTTGCAATTCTTCATAAAAATCATCTAAATATTACTACCCTTCCTGCCTCTCCAACACAAGATAGCAAAATAGAAGCTATCATTTCAAAACTACAATTAAACTCCAAAAAATCCATCTATATTATATGTATGTACCTACCACCTGGTAATAACATACCAATCCTCGAAAGTTACCTTAGCTGGATATCTATCACATATCCCCAACAAACCATCATACTAGGTGACCTGAATATAGACTGGAATAGCATTACTGCTGATAATCCTTCTTCTCATATCAACCTCCATGGTTTTATCCAAACTATTACCTCAACTACAAGGCTCAACAAACATAGTAATAGAGAAAGCATTTTAGACTGGATTCTTATAAATAAAGTCAAAGATAATTACAAAGTAGGAATTTTACCAGATGATGTTAGTGATCACTCCTTAACATTCATAACAAGGGATAAGGCTGATTGTATAAACCCCTGTATCATAACACATGTACGCACCATCAAACACTTCAATCCAGAATTGTTCCAGTCTGAACTTACTGCATGTAATTGGAACCCATTAAAAACACTCCCTCTTGAAAATGCAGTAATGTACTTTAACTCTACTTTTTTATCTATCCTTGACTTACATGCTCCTGAACGTAGCATTAGAACTAAATCCAATGCTGCCCCCTGGCTCTCCCATGAAACCAAAAAACTTATTCTCACTAGAAATAAAGTCTGGGCCACATGGAGATCACATAGAAAAAACCCTGATCTTCTTCACTTCCGCCAGCTTAGAAATCTAACCAAAAAAGCAATAATTGCTGATAAAAAGAAATTCTACTTCAATCTACAAGAAACCCATCTTAATAATTCAAAACTTTTCTGGTCTTCAGTTAATAGACTTCTTTCCCCAGGACGTTCTAAAACACCTTCCCCACTTAATTCTGATCCTGATACCCCCCAACAAACTGCAGATGCTTTCAATTGTTTCTTCACTGAAACTATACAAGCTCTTGCTAATCAATTAAACACTAATAACTCACACCCAACATGTAACCTCATTAACTCCTCCTCTAAATTCTCTCTACATCCCATCTCTACATCTTACATATACAGACTCCTTCTTAAGCTAAAATCTTGTACCCCTTCTGCGGACAAGTTACCTTCACTCTTTCTACAAAAAGCTGCCAAGGCTATCGCATATCCTATTTCTATTCTCATTAATAGGACAATCAAAGAAGGTATCATCCCTGATATATGGAAGGTCTCTCACATTATCTCACTCCATAAAGGTGGTAACTCCATTGACTACTCTAACTTTAGACCTATTGCTCTCCTCTCTCCCTTGGCCAAAATAATGGAGAAATGTATACACCATCAGCTTGTACAACACCTCTCTCTCCACAACATCATAGCAAACACTCAACATGGATTCAGACCTAATCACAGTACTACTACTGCCCTTCTTTCCTTTGTAGACACTATTAACCTGAACCGTAACAACAACCTACCCTCTTCTGCCATCTTCATAGACCTCTCCAAAGCATTCGATATGGTTAACCACTCTTTATTAATCAAAACTCTAGAATCACTATCTTTTGATATCCCTGCCATTAGATGGTTTTCTTCTTATCTCACTAACAGGAAACAGGCTGTTCTCTGGAATAACCACATCTCTTCTCTTCTGCCAGTTTCTATTGGAGTTCCACAAGGTTCTATTCTTGGCCCACTTCTTTTTCCCTCTTCATAAATGATCTCCAAAACACAATCCCCCAAGCTACTTGCATTCAATATGCAGATGATTCTACACTCATTTGCTCTGCATCCTCTACCTCAGAACTTAGATCTCATACTCAAAATGTCTTTAACACCGTCGAAACATGGTTCTCTAGTCGATTTCTCTTACTAAATGCTAAGAAAACTAAACTCCTCCTCTTTACTCCTACCTCCAGAACCACCCCTTTAAACTTCACTATCTCTTCTAACAATGCCACTATCATCTCTCCCGATTCTACTACTAAACTGTTAGGTATTACAATTGATAATAATCTCTCTTTCAACCAACACATTAACAACACCATTAAACTTGTCAATAGGAAAATAGGATCTCTATATCGGATTAGACCATTTCTAACTCCCTCCTCTAGAACTAGGATCGCTCACTCCCATCTTCTTTCCTCTCTTCTCTATGCTTGTCCCATTTTCACCAACCTCAATAAAACAACCTTACCAAACTTTCTACCTGCTATAATAACATTGCTTTCGCTACAGGAAACCCCTACAGAACACACCACTGTCTCAACCTGAAACTACTAGGCTGGCCAGAATTCCAAAACTATCTTGCAACCCAACAACTCACTATTGCCCATAAAATTCTGTACCATCCAACAAACACCCCTATACTCTCTCAACTCATTATCCCCTACAATAATCTTAGCTCTCTCCGCTCCTCCAGTACACTATTGGCTAATTCCACAAAATCAAATAACACTGCTGGCGACTCCCTTTTCACCAATTCAGTAGGTAGAAAATGGAATCTACTTCCTAGTAACATAACAACCATTGCATCATTACCTCTTTTCAAACTAAACATTAAACTTCACTTCCAAAACCACTGGCTGTGCACATGTAGTAAACCTGATTAATCCTTCACTACTTAGACTCTACTTCATTACTATCTCCTACTTCAAACTTTTCTATTATCTAACTGGCTTTCCTCCTCTTCTGCCACTTGTTTTCCTATTATTCCTTGCTTATAGACTGGCTTCTAGCTCTCTTTGCTTGCTAACTATCTTACTTGCTGTCCTTCCTTCAACCTACCTCTTCTTATTACTCATATTCTTAGCTCTCTTTCTCACACTTCCTATCTTATTATTATCTCTCAAAGTATTTTATAACTTATATGATGTCGTTGAGTTTAACTGTGTGTAGTAGTATTTATTTATTTTTTAGTTATCTTTATCAGACTTAGTATAGTATAATTTATATAAGTATTTTTTTTTGTGACTGTCACTATGCGAGTCAGTATTAAGCTCACTAGTAATAATGAGTAACTGTAGAGTTGTTAGTTTCTGTCTTTTAAAACTTTCTTTAAACTCTAGTATGTTTGCCTTAATTGTATTCTCTGTGGAGCTTTTCTCCCCGGGCCTCTACTGAAAATGGAAATATCTCCAGTTAGACTAGCCCGGTCAACAAATGTAAAATAAAATAAAATAAAATAAATAAAAATAAAATAAAAAAATAATGATCTAAAACCAGACCCATCATATCCATGATGAGGTTAGTCTTATCCGAACTAAAACCAGAGTATTTAGTTAGACTGTTAAAAAAATAATCTAGTCCGGTCGGACCAGGTATGCAAGAGAAGAGATCTTTTACATCCACAGTCAAAAACACCATGTCCACATCCCAAACCTCTGTGGTGAGTTTACTCAAGAAATCCCAAGAGTCTTTGACTAAATGAGGTACCTTGTCATAAATCTGTTTAGTCCAATTATCAATTGTAACACCTAATTTAAATGTTTTTGATTTAGATCGCGAAATTATGGGTCTAAATGGAGGGTTATTCAAACACTTATGTATTTTTGGTATCCCAATAATATGTGCCAAGATAGGATATTCTGTTCTCAAAAATTCATAAAGTTCATTGCTAATACGGTTATCAAGAAGATATTCTTCAATGGCTAGATCTATACGCCTATGCCCTATGTTAATTTGGTTAAGGGATATCTGCTCATAATTACCTGATTCAAATAATATGTTATGAATTACTCTTAAATAAAGTTGATTATCAAAAATCACGATCCCTCCACCCTTATCGGGTTTCATTATCCTGATTTCTTTATTAAGAATTAATTCATCCAAGCATTTCCTTTCGTCTACACTAAGATTGTGATTAGTAAAGGGTGGATGGTTAAGAGTGCTCTTAGTATCTTTAAAAAGCATATAAATATCTTTACAAACCATTTTTTCATATGCTGCAATCTGAGGGTTCATGACTGGAATATAAGAGCTCTTCCTGACTTACCTAGAACTCAAATAATTTGTTGCCTGGTTGTTATTTTCCAACGATTACATTCAATATGGAAGTTGTCACCCCCCACATATCTTCAGGAATGTAGTCAAAGGACAATGCATAAGGGTAGCACGCATGACTTCAACTAGGGATGACATGAACATAGAATTACAAAGGGTGTATAAATTATTTCAAGACAGAGGATATCCCACAGGTATTCTGGACAGTGTGACTGGATATGTTAAAGTACAATGGGGGTTGAAATATTTATCACTTTTGGGAATAACCAGACCAGTCACCCCAAGATTAAAAGATGATAGAGCCAATAAGGTTTGCGTCATTATGTTTAATCCCTTTACTAACCTGGTGAGAGAAATTCTCCGAAAACATTGGGATCTAATTTCAAGCTCCAGTACTATAGGAGACATTGTAGGAACATATCCCATTACAGTACACAAAACTGGTAAAAATTTGAAGAGAATTTTAGAGCAAGGGAAGATAGGGTTGTACACTGTAAAGAAGAATGGAACTAAAAAATGTGGAAAGTGTAAGCAATGTATGTATATTAATGACAGTTTAAAAATCAAGGTTAATAATGTCATAAAATCTACATTATATTGCAGATATGGTAATTGTAACACACAGCATATAGTATACATTGCTACCTGTTCTAAATGCCCGGCCTATTATATAGGCAAAACAGAAAGGAAGCTCAGAACACGTATTTATGAGCATTTGTACAGGATCAAGAAATGTGATCCGAAAAATGCCTTGAGCAAACATGTTATGGATAAGAGCAATGATCATACCTTTAGTTTTGCTATTATTGATCAGGTTGATTTAACTGATAGAGGAGGGAATTGGAAAGTGTATCTATCTTGGGTTGAAAGTAAATGGCAGATTAGTTTAGATGCCACAATCCCCCCAGGATTAAATGACAGTATTAGCTTAAAACCTTTTCTATTACTTGACTAGTAGGGACTAAATTAGAATTTTGGCACATTGTACTAACTCATATAGTAATTTGTCCTCAGCATTTGTTGAGTTTTTTAGTTATGACTTTTTAGTTATGACTTTACATATTCAGTACTCTTTTCGTATTTTAATATTGTATTAATATAGCATTGTTAGCATATATATTTTTAATGTGTAAATTATTAATTCAATTGTGTTTTGGCGCCAAAAGCAACATAAATATGGTGTAACTGAAGTTTTCATTGGTTCTGATGAAGTCTGGGGCACACAGATGAAAGCGCTTAACCTTTAGGAATATCAGATTGCAGTTTTGTGTTTACGTGTGACATTTTCAATAAACCTGTGGTTTTGAATTAGTTTTGGGTCACCACTTTGTTCGAGTTCTCGGATCTGTTTGGGCCGACCAAGGAATTGCTATTTTAAAGAAGCCTATGCATACAGCTCCAGCAAGACTACAAAGAATGAAGCTCAGATTACAAAAGTAAACTTCAAAATGGTCTATACAAAAGGCAAACTTCTTTATCCAGCTGATACCTTATCCAGATCACCCAGAAATAAGACAGAACAGCTTGATGCAGAGAATTTTGACTTTGATGTCATGGAAGTGCATAATTTTTCTACCACAAGACTACATGAGTTAAGAGATCATACAAAGACTGATTCAGTTTTGCAAAGGCTCAACCACTTCATCAATGTTGGATGGCTGTCAAAGCAATCTTGTGTACCACCTGAAGTGCAACCTTATTTTCCTTACAGGGATGAGATGTTGATGGAAGATGGTTTCATTTTCAAAGGTCCTAAAGTTGTTGGTCCTACTTCCTTACAATATGTATATACCCAGATTTTGCATCATGGACATCCAGGCTCAGATTCTACCAAAGAAGGGTGAGAGGGCTAGTATTTTGGCCTTCTCTATCAAAAGACATTGATAAAGTACTTTCATGTTGTTCAATATGCAATACTACTAAACTGCATTTGCAAAAAGAACCACACTTCACCTAAGCCAGCTTCCTGAACTATCTTGGTCAACAGTAGCCACTGACATATTTGAGTGGAACAATAAGCATTACTTAGTGTTCAGTAGATTCTTATTCGAACTGGATTGAGATCGATTTTCTATCTAACCTAATGTCCAGTACTGTTATTACTAAGTCGAAACATCATTTCTCAGTCAATGGTAGTCCACACAAAGTTATTTCTAACAACGGTCCTGAGTTTACCAGTCAATTGTTTCAGAAATTTGCAAAAGAGTGGGACTTTATCCATATTACTAGTAGTCCGGAATACCCACAGTCAAACGGCCTGGCTGAACGTGCAGTACAGAGTGCAAAGCAACTGTTAGAAAGCTCAAAGCATGACAATACTGAGTTCTTCTTGAATTTACTTAATCTTAGAAATATATCCTGTGACGATATACTTGGCTGGCCTGCTCACAGACTTCTATCTAGGCAAACCAGAATAACCTTACCTATCAGTTCTAGTTTGTTAGTACCCAATGCTAAAAACACCAGAGCAATCAATGCCCAACTACTTAAGAAGCATTCTTTTCAGAAGTCCAGCAATGATAAAACGAGCAGATTTCTTCATCCGTTGAAAGGAGAAGAGACTGTAAAGATGCAAACAGCAAAAGGCTTTGATCGAATTGGTCAAATGAGAAGTATACGAGCCGAGCCGAGATCCTACTTAGTAGAATCAGAGGGTATAGAGTACAGGAGAAACCATAGGCATCTTCTTTCTGTATCAGAATTGATATTGCAGCATCGTACCTGTGATACAGACTCTAGATCTCAGAGGAGCCCAGACAATGTTCCTGTCAAAGAACATGTCTCGGTATCTATTCCCATTCCTGATGATGTCTCCGATGTCCCCATAGCTGAACATTCCTCAAAGACAGGCCCCAACTGCTAGACCAAGTTTAAATTTTTGTCACACAATCAGGTCATATTTCTAGACCTAGTGTAAAACACACAGCAACCTGGATATGAGTATATCCTTTGTGTATAGTTTTGTATATTTGTATGTCAAAGAATTAGTTCTGTATAACTGCATGTCAAAGGATCATTTCTCTATAATCGCATATCAGTCAATATTGTCTTTAATGCATAAGCTATTTCTCAAACAGGAAGGATGTACAACAGAGTGTATGTTGTAACTTTAAGAAGCATTTCAAAGTGAGGGTATGTGCATATAAACAGTGAGCACGTGCAGACAGCAGTGCCATTTTGAGAGAACAGCAAGAGTGTTAACATGTATGTGTGCAGTAGTCAGTCTGTTTATAAATTTATCTAAGCTTAAGTTACTAAGTCCTAATATTGATGTGTTTGTATATAATAAAGCTGCTTGAACCGAACCCACAACTGTTCATCTGTTTTATCCTGACCGGACGAGCGTCAGTATGTGGCTGTCCAAACACTTGTCACAACTGGAATGACCACAAGGCTTTCTTACTAAAAAAAAAATCAAGGGTCTAAATCATAAAAACTATGCACACCATGTCAAAGCCTTGCCCCTCTTCCCAGTATCATACAGGCTACTAAGAGAAGACCTGTGTCACATGTGCAGTTCTTCAACAGACCCTATTCTGTCAGACCTATTACATAATTGCAAGTCTAATGCTATCAGACACCAACTCAAGGGATCAGGGTTTATTTTGCGAAATATATATCTACCCTTCCAACATGTTCTATTTACCACAGACAGTACCGCTTCTATGAAACAGGGGAAACAGACTAGAAATGTTGTGGGAATTGTGACAGAAAGTCTCCTGAAGACAGTGAGGGATATCATATCAGAATCAATGACTGACTTACAACAATCAGATTCCAGGGTAAAGACAGGGCAGTCTTCATAATCTCAGCCTATCCATGGCAGGGCTGTGATGGCCAGGAAAAGAGGGTAATCAGGCAGCATTTGCAGGACCTCCTCAATAAAGTGGGACAAATGAATTGGTGCTGATAACTGGAGACCAGAATACTCCTATCAGGAAGACAGACAGAAAAGCATATGAGGACTGCCTAGGTCCATATGGATGGAGTGACAGGTATAATGAAGGACAGGCCATTCTAGACTTCTGTCTGGCAAATGGCTTAATGCTGACCAATACATGGTTTACCAACAGACAGTCACAAAATCACATACAAAAGTGGAGAGCATGCAACTAGAGTAGACTTCTTCCTAGTAAGGAAACAACAGCATGGCCATATCAGAGGTTGCAAAGTCATCCCACATGAAACAATCTGCCCCAGCATAAATCACTGGTGGCCACTATCAGTTGCAAAAAGTGGTCAGAGAAGGATCTGAGGTCAAGAGAGAGTAGGTTAAACACGTTGAAAATAACTGGAGCAAAATGAAAGGAATTCAATGAAATATTCCAGACTCTAGCAGCTCAGGAAGATAAAGCAATAAGTTCAGATAAAGAGTATCAGCATCTCAAAACAGCATGTGTGAAGACTAAAGAAGAGATATGTGGCCTAGACAGGTATGGAAATAAAATACATAAGGAAACCTGGTGATAAAATGCAGATGTCAAAGAACTTATCATAGAAAAAATGAGTGCAGGAACAAGTGAGAGGAAGGAAAGATGAACTAGGCTAAGAAGGAATACTGGTTGGCTTATAAAGAGGCTAAGAAGGCAGTCATAATAGTAAAGAACAAGGTTGTCATATAAACTTTATTACCTTCTGGAAGGTAACTTGTCAGATAGCACAAAAAAAACTCTGACAGGTTGCAAAGCAATGACAGAAAGATAAAGACAGCAGCTATTGGACACCACTCTTACAGGATGCCAGCAACGATCTTCTCACCCGTCCAGAGAACATCATGGGTAGCTGGAAGGAGCACTTGAAGAAGCATCTAAATGAAGAAAACCCAACAGAAGCTGTATTGCGTAGACAGCCTAAGATGGAAGAGAAGGAAGAAGATCCCATGCCAGAAAAAGTGTGAAATGCACTAAGGAAAATAAAGCCAGGGATTTCAGCAGGCATAGATGAAGAAATGGCAGATAATAGCAAGATGTCAGGGGTCTTGGGGAAAAAGTAGTTCCTGAAGGTGCTCATCATGGTATGGAAAGACGGTGGCATCCTAGATGACTAAAGAATAATCATTCTAGTGCCAGTATACAACAATATAGATAGTCTCAAATTTGGGCAGTACAGTGATCTCAAACTCCTGTCACACAACATGAAAGTGTTGGAGAGGGTGACTGTTAAAGGATACTCATACTGAAAGAAAGTAAGATGGGAGTCAAGCAGTTTGGATTCAGATCAGGATGCAATACAACGGATCTAGCATTTGCAATGAGACAGACAATGCAGAAGAAGCTGAAGATGAGAAAGTAGTCCAACTAAGCTTTCATAAATTTGGAGAAAGCAACTGTTCCAGTGGCATAGAGGGATACAGCCCTGACTACAGTCCAGGAAAAGTACAGTTATGTACACTTACCATAAATGTAGATGTTCGAGTGTATTCACTGTTGCAGTCATCACATTTGGGTTATCTGCTTGCAGTAGCCTTCAGTCGGCCTGATTATCAAAGTCTTGGGTCCTGCGTCGATTGCTGTCTCATCTTCCATGACGTCATATAGTCAGGGGTATAAAGCATGCAACCGACGCCATTACATCAGTTTTTCTTGCCCCAGATGTTAGGTGCCCCCATAACAGGAAGCAATTATATACAAGGTTACACCTCCAACAAAAAAGCAAATACACCAAAAAGCTTTAAGCATAGTAAACAAGAATGGAGGTATAGCCAATAGAAGTCAGGGGGCTGGAGGGAGGGTAACCAGGACTGCAACAGTGAATACACTCAAACATTTACATTTATGGTAAGTGTACACAACTGTACTATATTCTTCGTGTTTCAGTGTTGCAGTCATCACATTTGGGTAGATTCCCAAAGCTAAGGATGGGAGGAGGTAATTAGATAGCATTAGGACCACTTATAAGGCCCTGCAAGACTGCAGTGGCAAAACCAGCTTTGGATTTAGAAAAAATTGGCAAGTGGTAATGCTTGGTGAAGGTATGTACAGAACTCCAGGTAGCAGCTTCTAGGATGTCCCTTGTAGAGACACCTCTGAGAAAGGCTGTAGAGGTAGATGTAGCCCTGGTTGAATGTGGTCTAATCCCCAGTGGGGTAGGTTTTCCATGGTGCTTATAGCAGAAATGAATGCAGTGGCATATCCAGTTAGAAATGGTATGCTTTGAAATGGCCTTTCCCTCTGCCCCTGCAGCAAATGCAACCAGCAGCTGTTCAGATTTTCTGAGAGGTTTAGTCCTGTCCAAGTAAAATCTAAGCTGTCTGTGCACGTCCAATGAGTGCAGTATTCCTTCCCCCTTGTTCTGTGGATTAGAAAAGAAGGTTGGCAAATTAATGGACTGATTAAGGGCCACACTGGATGCCACCTTGGGCATGAAGGAGGGATTGGTCCTGATGGACACCCTGTCTGCATGAAAGGCTCCACTGCCATGACGGCCTGTAATTCGGACACTCTTCTTGCTGAAGTGATGGCTAGAAGAAAGTCTGTTTTCCAAGAAAGGAATTTCAACTCTGCATTTGCAGCTGGCTCAAAAGGAGGTACAGTGAGTTTTTCCAATACAAAGTTGAGGTCCCAGGCTGGAGTCGGGGCTCTCCTGAGTGGTCTTATGTTTTTGGCCCCTCTGAGGAACTGCTTGAGCAGTGGATGAGAGAAGAGGGTTGGTTCTGTATTGTAATGAGCTGAAATGGCTGAGGCATGAATTTTGATGGAGGAAAAGGAAAGGCCCGTGTGAAGCATCTCAGTTAAGTATATAAGAATCTGAGGTAAATTGGGCGCTGCTGTGCCCACCCCCTGAGTTTGGCTCCAGAAACACAATCGTTTCCATTTTTCAGCATAGGATTTTCTAGTACTAGGCATCCTTGCTTACTGAGGGATGGTAACAGAAAGATCAGGTAATTAGCCAGGCTGCCAAGTTCAGGGTTTGAAGCTGGGGGTGCAGAATCTGGCTCTCCTGCTGAGACAGCAGGGTAGGGGACTGAGGTAGGTGCCACGAGGCCAACTGAAACACACTGCGCAAGAGGGGGTACCAGTGTTGGTGTGGCCAGTCTAGTGCAATCAGTATTGTTCTTGGTTTGTCCTGTTTGATCTTTAGTAGTACCTTGGAGAGGATAGGCAGAGGGGGAAAGGCATAAACTTATAGGTTTTTCCAGGTGAAGGACAGGGCATCCACTTTCCAGGCTTGTTTGTGGGGAGTCCTTGTGCAGAGTTTGTCCAATTGGTAGTTTTGGGGGTAGGCAAACAGGTCTGTCTCTGGGCTCCCCCATTTGCTTCCCAACATGTTGAATATCTTTGGTTCCAGTTTCCATTCGTGTGGGTCGAAGAGATTTCTACTTAGGTCGTCTGCCAGTGTATTTAGCTTTCCTCGCAGGAAATGAGCCTGTAGGTGCACTTGGTAGCTCAAGGCTGTGTTCCACAGAGCCATGGCTAGTTTGCAGAGAGGGTATGAGTGGTTTCCTCCCTGCTTGTTTATGTACCACATATCAGTGGTGTTGTCCATCTTTACCAGTACTTGTCCTGGAAGAATGTGGTCCTTGAAGGCTGTCAGAACATTCTGTACAGCTAACATTTCTTTTTGATTGATATGCAGGTGCATTTGACTTGGGTTCTATTTGCCTGAGAAGTTGAATTCAAGCTTGCTCCCAGGAATACAATTTGCTGACAGGGTACAAGATGTGATTTCTTTTAATTTATGATATACGCCACAGAAGTTAGCAGTTTCTTTACAAATGCCAGATGATTCAATAGTATGTCTTGGCTTTCTGCGTGAATTAGACAATCGTCCAGGTATGGGTATATTTGAATATTTCTTTGCCTGTAAAAAGCAATGACTGGAGCTAGGCACTTGGTGAATACCCTGGGCGTAGTAGATAAGCCAAAAGGCAGTACAAACAACTGACAGTGTGTGTAGCCTGCTTTGAAGCGTAGGTATCTTCTGCAAGATTCCCTTATTGGGATGTGCAGGTAGGCTTCTTTTAAATCCAGTGTTGCCAACCAGGAATCTTTGCCTAGCATAGGAAGCAGCTGATGAAGAGTTAGCATCTTGAATTTTGGAATTACCAAAAATGTGTTTAGGATAGACAGGTCCAGGATAGGACACCATGAGTTGTCTTTTCTGGGAACCAGAAAAAGTCATGAGTAGAAACCTTGTCCCCATTCTTCTTCTGGGACAAGCTGAATAGCCCTGATGCTTAAAAGAGAGAGAACTTGCTTTTGAGCTTCTACCCACTGATTTGGGGGTAGATTTGGCCAACTGTTTGGGGTTAGTAAGGAGTGGAACTGGAATCTGTATCCTTGGGAAATAATATTTAAAACAAGCACCCACTGTAATACTGGAAACAAAAAGGCAACAGTAGATTACAACCATGTTGAGAAAAAACTTTTAATACAAAAACAGCAGCAGCAAAGCTTTCAGGTCCACACCCTTCCCCAATGCTAAATATAAAGTATTTAGCATTAAGGAAGGGTGTAGACCCGGAAGCTTTGCGGCTGCTGTTTTCTGTATTCAAAGTTTTTTCTCAACGTGGTGGTAAACTATATTTAAAACCAATTTGTTCTGGGTAATGAGTTCCCAATTTTTTACCTGCAGGGCAATCTTGCCCCCTAAAGGAACAGTCAGTTGAGCAGGGCTTGGAAGGTTTAAAGCTAAATCATTGAGACAGTTTACTCTAGGGGGAGTCTTACTACTTCCTGCTTTGGAAGTGGGAGCCCCCACTGCTTAGTCTTGTGAGTCCCTTGGGATTGTAGCCTGGGTGTTCAGCTGGTTCTGGGTTTGGACTGAGAAGGCCTGGAACAGGCAGGAAAGGACCACTTCTTAGAGGGCCAATGCCTACTAAATCTGGGAGGCTGTACTTGCAGGAAATCTTTAACAGTTTGCATAGATTTAGCTTTTTCCTCCATCTTTTTAAGTATTTCTTCTGCTTTGTTGCCAAACAGGCGGTCTTGGTTTAAGGGAGCATCCAGCAATTTAGCCTTAACATGATCTAGCAAAGATTGCTCCTTAAGCCAAGCATGCCATCTAAGTACAGACCCAGTGACAGCAGCCCTGCAAGATGCCGCTAATGAATCAAAACTACATTGCCAAGCATGTTTTCCAACTTGTTCAGCAGTATGCATTAAATCCTGTAAATCTTTATTTTCAGCACAATCAGGAATCAACATCATTTTCTGTTTAAGCAATCCAATAATATGCTGCCGATACTTTAACATATGAAACTGGCAGTTTAAGGCCCTAATGGCCAAGGATGCAGAAGTGTATACCTTCTTACCCCATCTATCCAGCGCCCTGGAATTTCTATCAGAGGGGGTAGGATTTTTGGCAGTAGTGGCCTTAATGCCCTTGGGTCCCTGTGAAATGGTCTCAGGATCCGCAGTAGGATTTTTAAAAAGGAACTTAGAGTCAGGAACCCTGTAATACCTATCAGGTTTTCTGGGAGCAGGAGGTAAAGAGTCAGGGGCCAGGCTAGATTCCAAGAAGGCATCATCCACAATGTCCAGCACAGGAGGTATAGCTAAAGGCCTGTGTTGGGGCAGGAGTAAGAAATCCCTAAGCCTCTTTTTGGAGTCAGAGTAATCCTGGCTTTCCCAGTGAAAATGCTCCCTAAGAGTATGCAAGGTTTCACCAAAAGAGAAATCCTCTGGAGGGGAAGCAGAGGGACTGGAGTCCTCTGCATCAGAATCCTCATAGGTAGATAAGGGTAAATCCTGGTCATCAGTGGAAATAGAAATTTCAGAGTCCTGATCAGAAGAATCAGAAGGAAAATCTGTCCTAGGTCTCTTAGAGGGGGAAGGGTGGCTTCCCCTGATTAGAGTAATAAGGTTTTCAGCCATTCTTATCATTTGTTTTTTAGGCATAGGGGCCTGACCATGCGACCTAGGTGTTGGTTTTCTAGACATGGATCGAGTTTTAGGCTTTGAAGAAGAAGATGGCATCAGTTTAATATGCAAGTCATTAGGCCTGAATACACCCTCAGAAGCCGGTGCCTGCACAGTGGCTCCGGACCCATCCAAGGTAGAGACATCCGCAGGTTCCACAGTCGAAGAAGCATAACAGACGCCGAATGGGTGTCAGTAGAGGCCTGTGAATCTGAAGTAGGGGGCATCGGGGGCTGCGAAAGCACCTCACTGAGTACCGGCGAACTGGCGACTAGCTTAGGGGAAGCGTCATCGACAGCTTTGGACTTATGCGGTCGGTCTCTGTCTTTATCTTTGCGTTTTTGGAATGTCGGTAGTCGGGTGGCTTACTGAAGCCATTTCTGGATAATTGAACAGAGTACCAAAATGCTTAGCAGCGTAAATGAACTGCCGACAAATAGTTCGAGGTTTGAATAAGGCACAAAACCGACAGAGAGGTATGTCGTGGTCTGGGCCTAAGCAAGGAATGCAGTACGAATGAAAATCTTTATGAGGTATTTGCTTTACGCAAGAAATAGAATTGTTAACTTTTACTGACATCGGTTTAGAGCAAGAAAAAGGTTCCCCAACGGGATACTTAGCTTAGTTGAAGACTTTGGTTCTGAAACTCAAAAATGAAAATTTCAGGAGTCGGACGACGGGCACTTGCAAACTGCTTCTGCTTCAGGCACTGCACAGTAAGAAAGACTGATGTAATGGCATCGGCTGCATGCTTTATACCCCTGGCTACCTGACGTCATGGAAGATGAGACAGCAACCGATGCAGGACCCAAAACTTTGATAATCAGGCCATCTGAGGGCTACTGCAAGCAGATAACCCAAATGTGATGATTGCAACAGTGAAACACGAAGAACATCTAGAGTTTGATTAGCAAGTAGCGCAAAGTACAGTTTTGTACCTACCATAAATGTAGATGTTCGAGGATTCCATTGCTGCAGTCCTTACTATTGGGTATAGTCCGCATCCAGTCGGCCCGAATACCAGAGTATAAGGCTGACGTCGGTCAGGGCGCATTAGACTGACGTCAGTACGTCAGGGTACTAATGCGCATGACCGGCGTCATATCCTCAGTCTTTTCTTGCCCCAGATGTCAGAAGACCCTAAAAAGACAAGGCCCAAAATACCTGTACCAAAACATGAACAATATATACAAAAATATAAACAGGTAAACTCACCTACACTACCACCCCTAAACACAGAGGGGAAGGTGGGAGATAACATTGGACTGCAGCAATGGAATCCTCGAACATCTACATTTATGGTAGGTACAAAACTGTACTATGTTCTTCGTTTTCCATTGCTGCAGTCCTTACTATTGGGTAGAATCCCAAAGCAGAGGCAAGGGAGGCTGGCAAATCATAAAGAAGCAGGAGCTGACAACATGCCTTGCAAAACAGCTGTGGCAAAACCAGCCCTAGACTTAGAGTAGATAGGAAGGTGATAATGCTTAGAGAAAGTATGCACTGAACTCCAAGTAGCTGCTTCCAAAATATCCTTTGTTGCCACCCCCCGTAGAAATGCTGTTGAAGTGGCAGTAGCCCTAGTGGAATGAGGCCTAATCCCAGCTGGAACCTCCTTGCCATGATGGGAATAACAAAATGCAATGCAAAAGCCAATCCACCTAGAAATAGTTTGTTTTGACACAGGCTTGCCCTGTGAACTCAAAGCAAAAGAAACAAACAACTGCTGAGACTGCCTAAAATCCTTAGTCCTGCTTAAGTAATAACGCAATTGCCTGTGTACATCTAAAGTATGCAAAATCTTTTCCCCTTTATTTTGGGGGTCTGCATAAAAGTAGGCAAATGAATAGTTTGGTTTAAAGCCACACTAGAAACCACCTTAGGCATAAAGGAAGGATTAGTACGTAATGATACCCTATCCTTATGGAAAATCAAAAAGGGCTCGACTGCCATAAGGGCCTGCAACTCAGACACCCTTCTTGCAGAAGTAATAGCCAACAAAAAAGCAGTCTTCCATGACAAATATTTCAATTCAGCAGTAGCCGCAGGCTCAAAAGGTTGTAGAGTAAGTTTTTCCAACACAAAATTGAGATCCCAAGCAGGAGTAGGAGCTCTACGTGGGGGTCTAATATTCTTTGCCCCTCTAAGAAACTGCTTGAACAAAGGATGCGAAAACAAAGGTGGGTCACAATCATAGTGAGCTGAAATTGCTGCAGCATGAATCTTAATAGAAGAGAAGGACAACCCTTTGTCCAATAACTCGGTAAGATATTGAAGAGCCACACTCAAATTAGGCTCAGAAATCTCCAAATTCTTTGCTGTACTCCAAAATAAAAATCTCTTCCATTTTGCTGCGTACACTCTCCTTGTACTAGGTCGTCTAGCTTCCATAATCACATTTAAAACTTGTTGAGGAAGTTGAGACCTGCTGTGTTTCAACACAGAATATGTCAGGCTGTTAGATGAAGAGAGTGAAGCTTGACATTGAGCAGATGACCGTCCTTCTGAGATAACAGATGAGGAATCAGAGGTAAAGGCCATGGAGGCTTCTTTACCAGACTCCGTAGTAGTGGGTACCAGTGTTGCCGAGGCCAATCTGGAGCTATCAAAATCATCCTTGGCCTGTCTTGTCTGACCTTCAATAGTACCTTTGGAAGAAGAGGCAGAGGTGGAAAGGCATACACATGAAGATTTTCCCAACTGAAAGACAGAGCATCCACTTTCCAAGCTGTGTGATGAAACCCTTTGTGCAATACTTTGGCAGCTGGTGGTTTAGTGGAGAAGCGAACAGATCTATGTCTGGAGTTCCCCATGACACTGTCAATGTCTGAAATACATGAAGATCCAGTTTCCACTCGTGGGGATCCATGATTTGTCTGCTTAACACATCTGCTAAGGAGTTCTGTGCTCCTGGCAGAAACCTTGCCTGAAGAGTTAGTTGCAAGCTTAGCGCAGTCTCCCATAAAATCATTGCTTGCCTGCATAGAGGATAAGAATGTGTTCCCCCTTGCTTGTTGATGTACCACATGACAGTTGTGTTGTCTGTTAGAATCAACACCTGTCCTGGAAGAAGTAACTCCTTGAAAGCCAGTAATGCGAACTGGACTGCTAACATCTCCTTCATATTGATATGTAGATGCTGTAGTCTGGCAGGCCACTTGTCTTGTATCCACTTTCCATTTAGATGAGCTCCCCAAGCAATGTCCGAGGCATCTGTCGTTAAAATCTGACTCGCCTCTGGCCGGGTCACAGAGAGTCCCTTGTTTTAGGTGACATTCCTGAGCCCACCAGAAAAATTCTCTTTGAAGGCAAGGTATTATGGGAATGACAGTGTCTAAATCCTGGCAGTGCTGTGTCCATACATTTTTGAGATACCATTGTAACTTCCTCATATGCAGTTTGGCATTGGGAAGCACCAGAATACAAGATGCCATGAACCCTAATGCTTGAAGGACTGTCCCTGCAGTCAGCACGGACTGATGAGATAGTTGATGGAAGTAAAGAGAAAGACTCATTTGTTTGTCCGGGGTTAAAAAGGCCATCTGGGCTGCTGTATTCAGTCTCACACCCAGAAAGCACATGTCTTGAGAGGGTACTAGACTGGACTTTATTTCGTTCACAGAATACCCTAGGCATCTTAGCACTGCTATAACATATTCCAGATGCTGTAGAAGGTCTTCCTTTTCTTGAGCCAGAAGCAGGCAGTCGTCTAAGTAAGGATAGATTTGAATTCCTTGTAGCCTGAAGTAAGCTATCACTGGAGCCAGAACCTTTGTGAATACTCTGGGCGCAGTAGATAAGCCAAAGGGCAATGCAGAGAACTGATAATGAGAATCTCCAGCTCGAAACCGCAGATACTTCCTGCAACTTAGCCTGATAGGCACATGAAGGTAAGCTTCCTTGAGATCTAAAGTTACCATCCAGTGATCTTTGCCCAGCAGAGGTAAAAGCTGTTGTAACGTCAACATCTTGAACTTGGGAATGTCCAGATAAGTGTTGAGGAGAGATAAATCCAAAATTGGTCTCCACGTGTTCCCCTTCTTTGGTACTAGGAACATGCGGAATAAAATCCTAGGCCCCTTTCTGATACAGGGACTGGCTGAATGGCCCCATTTGGAGTAACTGAGAAACTTGCTTGTGAGCCTCTTTTCTTTGTGGAGGAGGAACGTCTGGCATGCCTTTGAAAGGGGGCATTGTATGGAAATAAAACCTGTAACCGTGGTGAATAATGTCCAACACCCATCTGTCTTGAGTAATTAAATCCCAATTTTCTTTGAAAAGAGACAGTCGTCCTCCCAAAGGAGCTGCCAGACGAGAATCTACTGGCAGCTGAAAAGGCAGGTCATTGGGTCTGCTTACGAAAGGACTGACCCCTGCCCTCACCAGAAGTCTGAGCAGGTGAACTCCCTTTTCTAGACCTAAAAGAACCTGGAGCCCTGCCCCTACCACGTCTAGACCTACCCCTAGACTGGGAGTCATAAGCAGGATATGTCCACCCCTTAGCAGGCCAATTTCTACTAAACTTTGGTGGCTGTACCTGCAAAAAATCCTTAACAGTTTGCATAGACTTAGCTTTGTCCTCCATTTTCTTTAAAACAGCTTCCACAGGCGAACCAAACAACACATCAGACTGTAAAGGTGCATCCAAAATCCTTGTCTTAACATGCTCAGCCAAATTCTGATCCCTCAACCAGGCATGCCTGCGAAGAACAGAACTAGAGGCAGCCACCCTCGAGGAGGCCTGCACAGCATCAAAGCCACATTGCAAAGAATGCTTGCCCACTTGTTCAGACACATAAACCAAGTCCAGCAACTCTTTACACTCAATACCTTCCGCCAAAGCATCCACCTTAGATTTCAATTGTGAAAGGAGATAATTTTGATATTTCAGCATGTGAAACTGACAATTCAATGCTCTCATGGCTAGAGTGGAAGAAGTATACAGTTTCTTACCCCACCTATCCAAAGCCCTCGCCTCTTTGTCAGAGGGAACAGGATTTCTAACCACAGAGGCTTTAACACCTTTAGGCCCCTGAGAAACAGTTTCTGGGTCCGCCCTAGGACTCTTAAACAAATACTTATGAGCTTGGGCACCCTATAGTACCTATCAGGTTTAACAGGAGCAGGAGGCAAAGAATCAGGGTTCAGGGAAGCCTCTGCAAAACATCTTCCACCACAGTCAACACAGGAGGTATAGCTAAGGGCCTATGCTGGGGTAAAAACAAGAATTCCCTAAGCCTCTTCCTGGAATCAGAGTAATCCTGGCCTTCCCATTTAAAGTGCTCCCTCATGGAATGCAGAGTCTCTGAAAATGAAAAATCCTCAGGAGGAGAAGCCGAAGGAGTGGCATCATCCACATCAGAATCAGAATAAGGAGGATATTCCTGCAAATCATCCGCAGAAGACTCAGAAGCCTCTGAACCCTGTTCAAAACTGGCAAACTCTGGTTCCACCCTAGGCCTCTTATCAGGAGGGCCCATAGAACCTCTAATCATAGTAATCAAATCTTCTGCCATTTTAAGCATATGTTTCTTAGGTACAGAACCCGAAAAGCTAGGAGAAGCCCCCACTGAAGCTGAAATTGGCCTACCTCTAAAAGAAGCTTTAGCAACAGAAGGAGAGGCTCTAACTACTTTGGGAAGAGAGGGAAGAATAGGTACCTGAGAAGCCCCCTCAGCCTGGCCTGCCTCCTGAGATGGGACATCCTGTAACAGTAAAGTTTCTGCCGGAGACTCCGTAGAAACTCCTGGCAAAACCTCTGGCTCCACTGAGCCTCCTAAAGAACCGACGTCCGGGACTGCCGGTTCTTCAACCCTAGGCTTCGCTGTTTTGTCCTTGCGCTTCTTGGACGAAGCGGGCGTCGGAGCATCCGACGGCATTTTATAATTGCAACGTTTCCCAAACACTAACCTGGCACAGTCTAACCTCCTCTTAATAGTGCGTTTGTTAAACCTAGCACAAGAGCGGCAACCAACAACGACGTGCTCAGGCCCTAAACAAGGTATACACAAAGTATGGAAATCCTTATGCGGTATCTGTTTCCCACAAGAAATACAGTTATTCACTTTTTCTGACATCCGGTTGAATACTGAGGCAAGAAAACCAAAATGTTCCCAACGGGTACTTAGCCAACTCTGATTCGGTCTGAAACTCCGCTCGAAATATCTCAGAACGCCAACCTGCACTCGCAAAACTGCTTCTGCATCGGACCACGCGGCAAAAAAGACTGAGGATATGACGCCGGTCATGCGCATTAGTACCCTGACGTACTGACGTCAGTCTAATGCGCCCTGACCGACGTCAGCCTTATACTCTGGTATTCGGGCCGACTGGATGCGGACTATACCCAATAGTAAGGACTGCAGCAATGGAAAACGAAGAACATCTGATGGAGCATCAGAGAGGACGGGAGTGCCTATCCTGGGGAGATGGAAATGCCAAAGCATTATGCAGGGACTTCTGGCAGAGGCCAGAGTCTTTGGATATGATGCCGGGGTGGAGAAAGCAGAGTAGGATGGACTTGTCCTACAGTCACTGACAGGCCTATGCTGCAGTCCTCTCACTGTCTGCCCAGCCTACATAAGTTGGCATGTGGAAGTGGGGAGAAATACGCCAGTAAAAATTCTCCACACAAACTGGTGATGGCCTCTCCAGCAGTCTATCTCGCCGCTTACTGCTGCTTAGCTAGTAAGGAAAATAACTCAGCTCAGCCTGCCTTACATCAGAAGCTCTTCAACAGGGGAAAATCTCTAGGCAAAGGTAACACTGGGTAACCACAATGAAGGGACTTGCCAGGGAAGGTAGGGCTGCCAGAGGTGAATTAATGGTCTTGCTATGATGGAGTCATAAAAACATCCCAAAAGAATTTGAAGAAACATATGACAAGCTCCCAGGGAAGCTGATTTGGCCAGTCCTGTGATGGCTCAAAATCCTAGAAATATTGGATGAATGACGTAGTCACACAAGTACAAACGGTGTTCAGACTCACAGAGGAATTCCTAGTAGGAGAGGGTGTGCATCAGAGTCCAAGTATGAGCATACTCCTATTCACATTGCTCAATTCCCATTTTACCATGATGAATGATGAAATGCATTAGCACACAGGCCAAAGGTGACATTACAACAAAGTTGTTGTATGCAGACAATGTAGCACTACAGCACACTCTGTACAGGTACCTCAGTAACCAGCAGTGGAGTAGAATACAATTCTGAAGGCACATGGGATGAAAAGTACAGTTTTGTACCTACCATAAATGTAGATGTCCGAACTGGATAGCATCTGCAGTCATAACAAGTGGGTTGTCCTGTCGTCAGGCAGCCCTGCAGTCGGCCGGATTCCAAAGTCCGGGTCCGGCTTCGGCTGATGTTGCACTCCACCCGACGTCATCTCTGTTGGTCTTCGGGTATAAAAGCATCAGCCGACGCCATTTTCCTCAGTGTTTCTTGCCCCAGATGCCAGTAGCCCTCTTGCAGGCTAAAATTTGGATAGATGCCAATGTTTCCAAATAGATAGAGGTAAACACAACAATAAGCATATATGTACATATATACAAACAAATACACCATAAAAGACTCCCCCCCAACAGCTAGCTATTAGGAGGGTAAACACCCTAGGAGTACCACAGAGGGAAGGAGGGAGGGTAATCCTGACTGCAGATGCTATCCAGTTCGGACATCTACATTTATGGTAGGTACAAAACTGTACTATGTCCTTCATGGATGCATCTGCAGTCATAACAAGTGGGTAGAATACCATAGCCAACTAGGGAGGAGGATAAAAGTAGATTATGGTGTGTTTAGGATCCCTTGCAGTACAGCAGTGGCAAACCCTGCTCGGGATCTGGAATATAGAGGCAAATTATAATGCTTGGCAAATGTATGCACGGAGGTCCAAGTAGCCGCCTCAATAATGTCTTTGGTTGCCACTCCTCGTAAGAAGGCTGTGGTAGTGGCTGTTGCTCTTGTAGAATGAGGTCTTATGTTCTGTGGAATTGGTTTTCCATGGAAGGAGTAACAGTATCGTATGCAATTTCCTATCCATTTGGAGATTGTCTGTTTGGAAATAGCTTTTCCTTCCCTTCCTGTTGCATAGGCTACAAAAGTTGGTCAGTCTTTCTGCTATTTTTGTTCTGTCCAAGTAGTAGCGTAGCTGTCTATGTACATCCAAGGTATGCAGTATTCTTTCCCTCTGTTTTGTGGGTTGGGAAAGAAGGTAGGTAGGTGGATTGCCTGGTTCAAAGATACTCTGGATACCACCTTGGGCATAAATGTAGGATTAGTCCTCATGGACACTCTATCTTGGTGGAAGATTAGGAAGGGTTGCACTGCCATTAAGGCCTGTAGTTCTGAAACCCTCCTTGCTGAAGTAATTGCCAGTAGGAAAGCAGTTTTCCATGACAGATGTTGTAGGTCTGCTGTTGCTGCTGGTTCAAAGGGTGATAGTGTCAACTTTTCTAGCACAAAGTTTAAATCCCAAGCTGGTAATGGTGGTTTCCTTGGAGGTTTTACATTCTTGATTCCTCTGAGGAACTGCCTGAGCAAAGGGTGCGAAAAAACAGGTGGATCAAAGCTGTATTCTGCTGAAATAGCTGATGCATGTATCTTGATGGAGGAGTAGGACAGGCCTGAATGAAGAAGTTCGCCAGATACTCCAGAATGTTAGGCATATCTATGTTTGACACATCTTTTCCTCTTCGGTACTCCAAATGACAAACCTTTTCCATTTTCCAGCATAGTTCCTTCTTGTTGAAGGTCTGCGTGCTTCAAGAATAATGTCTTTAACTCTTTGAGAAAGTTCTGGATTAGCTGCTGCTATGTGATGTTCCATGCAGTCAGTTGTAGCGTTTTTAGGTTTGGATGTATGATGCTGTAGTTGTTCTGAGTTAACATCAAAGGCATCAGGGTATTGGCCACATATTGTTCCGAGACATGCTCTTCAGTAGTGGGTACCAGTGTTGTCTTGGCCAGTTTGGGGCTATCAGGATTATCCTTGGACGTTCTTCCTTGATTTTTAGTAGTACCTTGTGTATCAAAGGAAGAGGTGGGAATGCATATGCTGTTAGGCCTTTCCAGTTGAAGGAGAGTGAGTCCACTTTCCATGCTAGTGGATGGAATGTCCTTGTGCAGAATTTTTGAGCTGGTGATTGAGAGGTGATGCGAATAGGTCTATCTGTGGCATTCCCATTTCTTTGAGATGGTCTTGAAGATGTCCGGTGCAGTTTCCATTCGTGGGCATCCGAAGTGGTTCTGCTTAATATGTCTGCTAGAGTATTGTCTTTCCCGGTACAAATATTGCCTGTAACTGAATGTTGTAGCTGAGTGCCAGGGTCCACAGCTCCAAGGTCATTCTGCATAGGGGGTATGAATGAGTGCCTCCCTGTTTGTTGATGTACCACATGACTGTGGTGTTGTCTGTCCTTATCATCAACTGGCCCTCTGAGGAATGGTTTGAACTTTTGGATTGCCAGTTTTACTGCCAGCATTTCTTTTAGATTGATGTGCAGGTGAAGTTGATCCTGTGTCCACAATCCTTGCACGCATTTGTCCAGCATGTGGGCCCCCATCCTAGGTCTGAAGCGCCTGTTGTGATGGTCTGGCTTGGTTGACATCTGCGAAAGGGTAGGCCTGGGTTTGACTGGCATGCCTGAGCCCACCATAGGAACTCCTGTTTTAAGCATGGAATTAGTGGGATTTCTGTTTCTAGACTGTGTCTGTGTTGGGACCATAAATTCTTTAGGTACCACTGTAGTTTCCTCATATGTAGTCTGGCAAATGGGACCAAGATTATGCATGATGCCATGAAGCCCAAGGCCTGCAGAAATTTTCTTGCTGTTAACTTGTTCAGTTTTGTTAGTGCCAAGAAGTAAAGTGGAAGTTCTTTTGTTTTTCTGTAGTCAGGAATGCCATTTGTTGTACTGTGTCCAATTCCGCGCCCAAGAATGTCCTTGTTTGGGATGGTATCAGCCTTGACTTTTGTAAATTGACTGTGTATCCCAGTCCTTGTAGCAAGTAAATGACCCTTTGTAAATCTGTTGTCAGCTTGCTTTTGTTGTCCCCTTGTAGCAGGCAGTCGTCCAGGTATGGGTAAATTTGAATTCCCTGTAGTCTGCAATGGGCGATTACTGATGCCAGGCATTTTGTGAATACTCTGGGCAGTAGATAAGCCAAAGGGCAATGCTGAGAATTGATAGTGCTCTGATCCTGCAAGAAATCTGAGGTATCTTCTGCAGATTGGTCGAATGGGGACGTGCAGGTATGCCTCCTTGAGATCTAGAGTTACCAGCCAAGACTCCTTGCCCAGCATGGGAAGAAGTTGCTGTAGGGTCAGCATTTTGAATTTTGGGACAATGATGTATGTATTTAAGGTGGACAGATCGAGAATTGGTCTCCAACTTTTTCCTTTCTTGGAACTAGGAATAGTCTGGAATAGAACCCCTTTCCTTGTTCTGCTGTTGGCACTCTTTCCACAGCTCTCATGTTGGCTAACTCCATTATCTGGCGAGAGCCTCTGTTTTTTGATTTGGAGGTAGATTTGGCATTCCTCTTTTGACTGGTAAAGTGTGGAAGTGAAACCGGTAACCTTGATCTATGGTTTGTAAAATCCACTTGTCTTTTGTTATGTAGTGCCAGTTCTTGAAAATAAGGTTAACTTTCCGCCTAGAGGAGCTGCTATTTGTTCCCTGGTAGGCGGAGTTAGGATTAAGTCACTGTGGTTGTGCCGATGTAGTGGCAGTGGCTGTGTCTGTGCCTCTGTTGTTACCTTGCCACTGTCGCCCTCTGTAGGCACCCCCTCTGGGTTGGTTTCTGCCTCTGGAACGGCTATTCCTCCCCCTTTGAAATTTTGTGGAGTCAGGAAAGGACCAATTTTGGCAGGCCAGTTCCTGCTAAACCTTGGGGGTTGAACCTGCAAGAAATCTTTAACAGTTTGAACAGATTTTGCCTTTTCTTCTATTTTCTTCATAACCTGCTGGGCAGGTGTACCAAACAAACTTGTCTTGTCCATAGGAGCATCTAGCAACTTGGCTTTAACATGATCCGGTAAAGCTTGTTCCTTTAGCCATGCATGCCTTCTTATCACTGTGCCTGTCATGGCTGATCTAAATGAAGCCTCCAGTGCATCATAGCCACATTTTAAGGAATGGTTGCTAACCTGTTGTATGTTATTTACCATCTCTAATACATATTTCTTATCAAGAGATTCATCAGTGGTTAGTTTTTAGTTAACTGATCAAGCATAAACTCTTGGTATTGTATCATGTGAAACTGACAGTTTAAAGCTCTAGCTGAGAGAGTAGCTGAAGTGTAGACCTTTTACCCCATCTGTCTAATGACCTTGCTTCCCTTTCAGAAGGAATAGGGTTTTAGCTGTGGTCGCTGCTACTGCCTTGGGACCCTGGGATATAGTTTCTGGGTCTGCAAGTGGGGCCTTGTAAAGGTGGTGATGAGTATCTGGCACCCTGTAAAATCTGTCTGGTTTGGCAGGGGCTGGGGTAAAGAATCTGGAGCGGAGCAAACATCATTAAAAGCATCATCCACCACAGATAGAACAGGAGGTATAGCTAAGGGCCTGTGTTGTGGGAGGTGCAGAAAGGTTCTAAGTCTTTTCTGGAGTCTGAAAAATCCTGTTGCTGCCATTGGAACTGTTCTCGCATGGCATGCAAGGTTTCCCAAAGGAGAATTCTTCTGGTGGGGAAGCAGCAGGAATGGATTCTTCAGCATCAGAATCTTCAAAATTGGAGAAGGGAGCCTCTGGCTGGTCAGTTATGTCTGATTCATCAGCAGAATCATCAGAAGACACTGGCTCAGGGGCTCTGCCCTAGGTCTCTTCTCTGGGGCTGAGAGGCCCTGTCTGGGTGAGATTGAGATCCTCTAATTAAAGAAATTAAATCTTCTGCCAAAGAAAGCATTTGAGAACTAGAAGAGGGCCTGGATGTGGGGGGTTTAACAGGCACTGATTTAGTAGTCTTGGCTGCTTTAGCCCTGGCGAAGGCCTTAATGGACATGGCTGCTGGAGGCCTAGCAGCACCACGTGCTGGGGTAGAGACATCCAAGGGGATGGTGTCTGATAAGTCAACCACCGTAGTGGGTAAAATTTCTGAGGTCGATTCAAGAGTTGTAGCAGGGGCCTCAGTAGTAAGAATAGGTTCAGCTGTGCTTAGATCAGTTTTCTCGGGTTCGGCCGAAACCGAGACACTCGCGGTTTGCTTTACCGTGGTTTCGCCGAAACCGCGGACCGCGAGTGTCGGTCTTTATCTTTGCGTTTTTTGGAAGATTGGGTAGTCGGAGGATCCGACGGCATAATGTACGCAAAATCAGTACCGAAAAACTGTTCTGCAAACTCCGACCGACGCCTAAGCGTTCGTCGGTTGAAAGAGGCACAGGCCGAACAGGCTGCTACGTCGTGGGCTGGGCCTAAACAAGGCAGACAGTAAGAGTGGAAATCTTTATGAGGTATTTGTTTCCCACAGGTTAAACAATTGTTAACTTTTTCTGACATCGGCTGAGGCAAGAAAGAGTCCCCAACGGGTACTTAGCTTTAGAAGTCTTCAAGTAGTATTCGGTAGAAGTAATCTCTGGATCCGACCGACCGCACTTGCGAACAGCTTCTGCTTGGGCGCCGCGCAAGAAAGACTGGGGAAAATGGCGTCGGCTGATGCTTTTATACCCGAAGACCAACAGAGATGACGTCGGGTGGAGTGCGACATCAGCCGAAGCCGGACCCGGACTTTGGAATCCGGCCGACTGCAGGGCTGCCTGACGACAGGACAACCCACTTGTTATGACTGCAGATGCATCCATGAAGGACATCTGAGTACAGACAAGACAGCGGTCATGGTAGCAAATAGGTGAAAGAAGAAGATGAAAAATTAAATAGAAGGGAAAACAGTACAGTGGGTCAACAGCTTCAAATATTTGGGGAACATGTAGTTGAGAAGGGAAATCCAAATGAAAAGATCAGCAATAGAATAAGAGCTGCAGAAGCCAACTGGCATAAAGGGTCAACACTGTGTGACAGAAAAATGCTAAAGAAGCTTAACAGAAAGGTGTGCAAAACAGTGGTGCAACCAGTGCTTCTCTGTCGCACAGAAGCCTGCACATTGAAAGCAGAAGAACTGAGGAAGCTTGAGGTGATGGAGATAAAGTAAATGAGATGGGGAGTAAGATGCATATTGTGGGAGTGGGACCAAAGGCAACATCAGAACATTATAGCAGAAATTAAAGTGGTCCCAACTGCAGAAAAGGTCAAGGAAAACAGATTACAGAGGTCCGATCACATGTACAGCTGGGCATAAGTGTAGAAGAATGTATGAGAGTGTCTCTGAATAGAGAAAGATAGAGATGGTTGTCGATGGGGAAAAGGGGGGGGGGGTTTGAGGATCAATGTAGTGATGATTTTTGTTTACTAGTTAGCCTGTGCTGAAATGAATAGAGGAACTTAACCTTGATGACACAGTTCCTGTTTTCTTGGAAGGTGCTTCTACCATTTAAGCCAGGCCTTCTCTCTCAGAAAATACAAGGTTCTTTGATGACCCACTGTTTGGAACTGGATTTCACTAGACGTTATTATTGTAGTGACTAAAGACTGGTAAGCCAGGTCTCTAATTATCTTAGTCACTATGTACTCAATTCACCTTGCAAACTCTGCATTCCAGATACAACTTTCCCCTGACAAAAGGCTGATCCACCATACTGTCACGTCTTACTACAGTTAGGACCTTCTCCAGGCAAAAGGCTAATCAACCTTACTTCTGTGGTGGGGCAAGGGCAAGTCTAACGGGGTTGAATAAATGAATCTACTTTATTTGGTTGAATTTCATTTGGTCGAAAATGATTTCAGGCAGCCCACTTCACTGAAAGCTCATTTGACTAAAAGCTCATTTGTTCGAATTTCATCTGGTCGAAAATTAAATATAGCCCCTGCCCCACTGCACTGCGACCCTGGAGTGAGAATATTAAGTAAAAAAGGGTGTAGGGGTGTATCCCCCCACATTTTGCAAATAGTTTTTACCAAACATTTATATATCAGTGTATTTTTAATGGATACACCTAGATATAACAGTGAATACACTACAATTATGTGGGGGGCTGTGCCCCCACACCCCCCCTTACTTTATATTCTCACTCCAGGGTCGCACTGCAGTGGGGCAGGGACTATATTCCATTTTCGACCAAATGTAATTCAACCAAATGAGCTTTCAGTGAAGTGGGCTGCCTGAAATCATTTTCGACCAAATGTGATTCGACCAAAAGTAGTAGACCTGAATAAACACATAACAGCTTATCCTTCTAACATAGCATGTGAACTAATGACATTAGGATAACAGTTGTGCACTCAGTATGTCAACTGATCTGCAAAGAGGTCCTCTGCAGTCGGTGACTGATGAGATTTCCCCTCCTGATAGCCCTGTCTTAGCTATTTTATCTTGCTCTCTTCTAAATGCTCAGTCATATACTTTGTATTAACATATAACATGGTGACACACATTAAAGTAGACAGAGCAAGTCTAGTCCCTGCCCTATTTAGTTTGGCCCCTTAACCTAAGTCTGCTCAGTAAACAAAAAATAAAGAAATAATACAGAAACACAAAATTCAAGTACAAAACAAATAGAAAAATATATATTATCCAAGTTAAAAATTATTTCAAATGCAACAACCTGATGACAAGAGAACTGACACAAAGGAAGGAAGGAAAGGAAGGCAATTAGTATTCATTACAGAGAGCTAACTGACAGATGACGTGAAATGGATAATGCATCTCTTTTATTCACTTTAGAGGCTTTCTGCTGTGAGAAACTGTATAACAATCCCAAGCACTAAAAAATTAAATCTCCTGAGAGGTCAAGGCCAGGATCAAAAGCTGAAATCCTGATACTTGTGAATGACAAGGTATGGTTCTGTACTGAAAAGGCCCTAAAGCTCTGAGATTTTCCGAGAAGAGATGATGACTAAGAAAGGGGCTGTTCAAAGGAGGGAAAAGATGCAGGAAGTACACTTGAGTATACCCATCTTAACAGTACATGTGTAAACAGAAGGATCTGTGCTACAGTATGATTCGTTATTCACAAGAAGTAGCCACAGACAGTTATCTGCAATTTACTACTGGTACAAATCCACCATTCCTGCCGGACTTCCAGAACTATTGTACGTCTTCATGGAGCAGATGAGCTTGTCATCCTGCTCAGGATATCAGCTTGATGAATGGTAAAAAGAGGGAGCAGCATGTACTATTTTCAGTTTTTTTTAAATAGGAAAATTACTAGCAAATGTGTCCATGTTAGAAGAGAGTAATGTAACCTTTCTTCAGTCTTGACAAGGTCTAGCAGACTTATGGGTTCTCCCCAATAATTTCAGAAATAGTGCCTTGGGACCCATGAATATTCCCATAATAATATGTGCAAGTACTGACCATTTCCACTGGTATCAGGAAGAGAAAAAAAAAGAGGCCAAATGTGCTAGGACGGCTTCTTTTTCTAAAGATAGCTTTTGGTTCTTTTTCTCTCCTCCACCTCCAAACCCCCAAAGGATATTAGACGGCTGACTACCCAACCAGAGAAGGTAAGTGGAAGCTTATACTGCAGCAGTACTCCTCCTGTTCAAATACCTACTGGTATAGCCAGCACACTCACAAAACTATATTATAATCACTGTAATGAACACTGTTGCGAGTACTAAAGCACAAACTTCAATGGAATGCTGGTGGTTACAGCTTGCCCTACAGTAATGCTGTAGCAACCTTCCCTGTTCCTGGAATGGATATCATGTTTGAAGTTCCTAGCATACCAGCATGGAATTCTGGAGATATTGGGTTCAAATCCCAAATGAGAGGTACTATTTTCTTTTCATATTTATGTGACTTAAAGACACTGCCAAAGCAGTGTGTATGTGTGTGTGTGTGTGTGTGTGTGTGTGTGTGTACACACGTGCGTGCTCAGGTGCAAAATATGACCATAATCCTCAAGTTAGGGGATTTGTCAATGAAACAAAAAAGGGGCTTTTAAGGGAAAATGAAAAGAAGGATTACTCCTGCAGTATAAGCCCCTGCGTACCTACCTAGAAGCTTTTTTTTTCTCCATAGGCAATGACACCAGCATGGAATGTTAAAGGTCTTTGGTTCAAGGCCCAAAGAAAATATATCTGTCTTTCATATTACAAGACTCGAAAATACTGTCTAAGAAGAAGAAAATCTCTGTATTTCTGCATTTGTGTATGTATGTATGTATGTATGCATGTATATAATTTGCTTTAACTACCATGCTAGGTGATTCCTAGCTGAAAGGAAAAAGCTTTTCAAGGGAAAGTCAATAACTACCTGCCCAGAGCCTTTTGCCAGTTCACAGGCAACAGGTAAGGATTAAGTACCTACAGTGGATATAAAAAGTTTACAAACCCCTGTTAAAATGCCAGTTTTTTGTGATATAAAGAATTGAGACCATAATAAATAATTTCAAAACTTTTCCCACCTTTAATGTGACCTGTAACCTGTACAATTCAATTGAAAAACAAACAACTCTGTTAGGGGAAAAAATATAAAAAAAATAAAAAAAAGTACAATAAGCTGGTTGCATAAGTGTGCACACCCTTAATCTAAAACTTTGTTGAAGCACCCTTTTGCTTTAATTATAGCATTCAGTCTTCTTGGGTATACACCTGCCATCAATTAAAGAGACTCTGATTAACCCCAAATAAAGTTCAGCTGTCCTAGTAGGATTTTGCTGACATTCACTCAGTTGCCTGCTACAGCAAAAGCCATGGTTTGCAGAGAGCTTACAAAGCATCAAAGGGATCTCATTGTTGAAAGGTATCAGGAGAAGGGTACAAAAAAAATTCCACAGCACTGGATATACCATGGAACACAGTGAAGACAGTAATCAAAAAGTGGAGAAAATATGGGACAACCGTGATGTTGCAAAGAACTGGACATCCCTCCAAAATTGATGAAAAGACAAGATGAAAACTGGTCAGGGAGGCTGCAAAGAGACCTACAGCAACACTGAAGGAGCTGCATGAATTTATGGCAAGTACTGGTTGTGTACTACATGTCACAACAATCTCCCATATTCTCCATATGTCTGGGCTATGGGGTAGGGCTCAAGATGGAAGCCTTTTCTTACACAGAAAAACATACAGGCCCATCTACAATCTGCAAAACAATACATCAAGTCTCCCAAAAGGATGTGGGAAAATATGTTATAGTCCGATGAGACCAAGGTTGAACTTTTTGGCCACAATTCCAAAAGGTACATTTGGAGCAAAAACAACACTTCTCATCACCAAATAAACACCATCCTCAAAGTGAAGAATGGTGGTGGCAGTATCGTACTTTGGGGTTGCTTTTCTTCAGCTGGAACTGGGGTTTTAGTCAAGGGGGAGGGAGTTATGAACAGTTCCAAATACCAGTCACTTTTAGCCGAAAACCTTCAGCGTCTGCTAGAAAGCTGAAGATGAAGAGGAATTTCCCCTTTCAACATGACAATGACCCGAAGCATACATCCATATCAGCAAAAGAATGGCTTCACCAAAAGAAAATGTAAGTTTTGGAATGGTCCAGCCAGAGCCCAGACCTAAATCCAATAGAAAATCTGTGGGTGACCTAAAGAGGGCTGTGCACAAGAGATGTCCTCACAATCTGACAGATTTGGAGAGCTTTTACAAGGAAGAATGGGCAAATATTGCCAAGTCAAGATGTGCATGCTGACAGACACCTACCCAAGAAGAATGAATGCTGTAATTAAATCAAAAGGTGCTTCAACAAAGTATTAGTTTAAGGGTGTGCACACTTATGCAACCAGCTTATTGTATGTTTTGTATTTTTTATTTTCTTTCCCCTAATAGATTTGTTTGTTTTTCAAATGAATTGTACATGTTATAGGTCACATTAAAGGTGGGAAAACTTTTGAAATGATTTACTGAAGTCTCATTTTTATATCACAAAAACTTGGCATTTTAATAGGGGTGTGTAAATGCTTTATATCCACTGTAGGTGCAAGATACAGACTGGATTATGCAGGATACTTAACTGTCAAGGTTTGAAATCGTTATATCAAATGCCCTCAGTTTACAGGGACATCCATCATTACCAATTCTCAGCCATGACATTTGGATTTTCCTTGCCCTCACCAGTTTACTCGAAGCACCTAACCATATTATCAGACTTACTTTGTGGAAGTCCTGCAAAGTGTTCCCTTACTGAGACAACTAATTGTTTTTAGCCTCTTCCAGAGACTACCTACTAAAGGCAGCATCTGCAAAATTAGTCCTTTTGTATGACCTTAGTATTACGTCTAAACTAGTAAACTCTTCTGTTGGTCCATCTTAGCACAAGTCACTCTCCTTTTAGGGAGAGTGACGTCCCCACAAATGATCACATTACTAACAATATCCTAAGCAAGCAATTAGTCGTGAGGGATTTGGGCACCCAGACTGACAGCAATCTGAGTTTTGACCACCATGTTGCTTCCAATGTACGGAAAGCTTTCTACATGGCCCACCTCATAAGGAAGGGTATCTCATCCAGGGACAAGGAGGCAATAACATCCCTCTATTCTTCCCTTATAAGGCACATTATTGAGTAAACACTCTGTTCGGTATGTACCTTGAAAAGCACATGCAGCAGCTGAAGAGACCACAGAGGTTCCTCATCAGGAGAATCCAGGGCCTCAAAAATCTAACATACATAGATAGGCTAAAAGCCCTATTCCTCTACTCGGTTTCATATGGACTCCTCAGAGGTGACCTCTGTCTGGCATATAAGGTGATCTTGGACCCCGCCTTGATGAGACTGCTGCATATCTGCAAGTCAAGCTCTACTCAAGTAACCCGAACGCACGGCCTCAACCTGGTCTAACATCAATTGGACTTGTTGGCTGGACGGATTTGTGTCCCAGAGACTCCCACCCATCTGTGGAATAGACTCCTTCCCTATGTCAAGCAGAGTACCTTTTTACCCCTTTTTAAGCGCAACCTGGATAACTGCATGGGAAATAGAAAATACATCCCTGGGATTCCACCCATGTCCCTGCTGGACAGGGACATTCGGGTGCTGACTTGTCTAAACATGGACTAAACTCTTGGCTAGACTTAGGGCCTCAGGGCCAATAGCCTAGTAACTTCCTATGATTCTAAGTATCAGAGTTCTTTGGGAAGGACAAGATTAATTCACGGGCACTGTGATTTTTTTCCAGTAGATAGGTTTTATATCCTTATAGTTTTCATTCTGTAACTACTAAATACCCATTGCAGCTCAGAAGAACAGGTAAACCAGTTTTGGGGTTATATGGCACCTGTATGTCAAAAGTCCCATTAATACAGCTTACTGCATTATGCCTACCTTGATGCATCAAGTCTTAGTACATGTCTAACACTGCCCTACTGATGGGTGCTTTCAACAAGACTCTCAAGTAGTAAACATAAATCTATGACTTATAAAGAAGATTCTTTTTTCATTTTCCAGATCCCACACACTTTGTCTTGATACATATAACTCACTGAAGGAATTGGGGATAGTGGTGGATTATAATACTGAACATTCAGATAGCTTCTCAGGCCCCAGTGCTCCAGGGAGGCCCATGGCCACTGTAGGAGTAAGGTGTTGCAGCTCTGGCTGTTTTAAACAGGACTGCCACAGAAGTTTATTTACTTAATTTTACTTTTTATTCTAAGTAAAGGAATGCCATATTATTTTACTTAATAAATAATAGTAAACAAAATGGTCCACTGAGCCCCTATTCAAAGAAGCCACAGCTGTGTCACATTATGGGGTAAGCTGGTATATTTGACCAGTCAAGCTTTATGCTCCTTAACGTCTTCCAAACAAAGGATTTTAAGAAGCAGAGCCTCTGAGAACATTAAACAGTAAAGGGATGGCAGGGCGCAGAAGAGAAACAGTGGGGTTGTATGAGGTCGTTTTCTTTAATTCTGGCAGAGAAACAGATATAAGCAGTGGCTGGTTTTGGAAGGTTCATACGTTCATAGGTAGGTACTATGCTATTGGCCCTGGGGCCTATATAAGCCTAGCCAAAAAGGTTCCCTGGTTTTCGCCGCCCAAGAAAATTATTTTCCTGTGCCCCTGTCAAGCAGTGCTGCAGAAGTGATCCCCGGGCTGAATTTTCTATTTCCCATCCAGTCGTCAAGATTTTTCTTAAAGATGGCAAAACAGAATATTTGCTTAACATGAATGGGTAGTTTGTTCCAGAGTATGGTAAGTCTCTGGTACAGGAATCTATCCCTCCAGCATGTTCTGTTTACTGTGGTGACAAAGTTTAGGTCCCTGGAGCATGTGGTTTAGAGAGATTGGGATTTCTTTAAGTGTAGCATGTCCAACAGCTCTGGGTTTGACATAGCTTTGTATGTTAGGCAGAGATTGCCTCTGAGTAGTCGATATGCGACGGAGTACAGCTGGAGTTTTTTGAGACAGTCTACGTACGGCATCTGTCTGAGGCCGGTAATCATCTTAGTGAGGTACTTCTGTTGCCTTTCCAATTGTTGTAGGTGTCTTGTGAGATGCATATCAAACGGGGCATTGTACTCTATAAAGGGTCTGATAAGGGATGAGTAGAGAGGAAAAATGACCTCCTTTTTTCTAGAGGCGAACCCTTTTGTGATGAGGTGTGCCACGTATAAGGATTTCCTGACAACTGTGGTGATGTGGTTATCAAAGGAGAAACTACTGTCCACCTGTGTCCCGAGTCTCTTATCACACTTTTCGTGTTTAGTGAGTTACCACCTATATGGTAGTTCATGGGTGCCGAATTTTTCCCCAAGGGGATGATAATGCACTTCTTGGCACTGAGCGTGAGGCCATGACTTTGACACCAAGCATCTGTCTCTGTGAGGCCCTTTTGTAGAATGTCTACATCATTAGGTGATTCTATTATGGCTCCTAGTTTGCAGTCATCTGCAAACTTTGTTAGCCAAAGACCTTCAGAGAAGTAGATTCCGAACAGGAGAGGACCCAGGACCTAACCCTGTGGTGCTCCACTCGTAACTGTCTGAAGTCTGACCTGGAGTCGGCTACTTTAACTATGTGGGTTCTGTCAGTGAGCCAGTTGGCCACCCATCTTGTGACATAGGGATTTATGCCCAGTTTAATGAGTTTATCTATAATTCCAGAGTGGGGGATGGTATCGAAAACCTTGGCGAGGTCAAGATAGGCTGTGTGCACTACCTTGCCCTCGTCTACGGCTCTAGTGACTGGTTCAAAGAAGTCAATCAGGTTTAGTACACATGCACTACCTTTTACAAACCCAAACTGAGTGGGGTCCAAGGTTTGGAGGTCACCTATGTCTTTGTTTATAAGCTCCAAGATGATACGTTCCATGGTCTTGCAGACCAGGCTCATCAGGCTAATGTGGCAGTAGTTTCCGGGGTCCATGGTGGCACCCCCTTTGTGGAGTGGGATAACCGTTGCTGTGCACCACTCAGTAGGCACATAGCCTGAGGTGAGGCTATGATTGAAGATGGTACTTAGGTGGGGTGCCAGTTCGTTCTGTAGTTCCTGCAGTACGCAGCCTGAGATGTTGTTTTGTCCCATGGATGCTGTGTTCTTGGCTTTGGAGAGTGCGGTCTTTACTTGTTCATCCGTGATTACAGGGGCTTTGCATTCTTCTGGTATTAAGATAGGCCCTTTGGAGGGCGAGAGGGGGGTAAAGTTAGCACTGAACCTATCTGCCAGGATGTTGGCAATATCGGTTGGTTCTGTATATTTAGTGCCATTGTGCTGTAGCTCAGAACAGATCCAAGTGTTGCGATTGTGACTCTTGACATAGCTGTTGAATGCTTTGTGGTTGTCTTTGGAATCAGTGGTGATTTTAGCTTCATAACTGGCTTTGGAGGATTTTATGAGGGATCTCAGCTTCTTGCTGAGGCTGACCAGGGAGTTCCTCCAGTCTTGGGATTTTACTCTTTTTTGCAACAGCTTCTTCCTTCTGTTGTAGAGTTTGTTTATGGCAGGGGACCACCAGATTGGCTTCCTTTTTTTGGAGGATAGCATCTTGGTTCTGTTAGGGATGGCACGATCTATGCACTCGTGTATGTGCTTATACAGTGTATTTGTGTAAGATTCAGCAGTCGTACCTTTATTTTCCGTCTGCATGGGTGTTGTGAGGTTTGCCACTTCTGTCTTAAAAAGCGTGAAGTTAGCTTTGGAGTAGTTTTTGACAGTGGTTTCCTTAATGGGGGTGGGATATGGATGTCTAGGGTGATCAGCTTGTGGTCAGATGTGACCGGCCAGGAGTTGACCTCTGGTGTGGAACAGCGGTTACCCATACTGGAAATGACCAGGTCCAGGATATTGCTGCCCCTGGTGGGGGTGTGGACAAGCTGATCCAAGGCATTGCAATTTATGAATTCCAGAAAACGTTGAGTGAATGAGTTGGTACATGAGTAGTTTTCCCAGTTGATGGTAGGGTAGTTGAAATCACCCATAATTAAGGTATTGGTTTGTACCTTAATATTTTCCAATATTTTAAGACATGAAGAGTGGGAATCTGGGGGCATGGTGGAGGATCTGTAAGAAGCTACAACCTGGATTGCAGTCTTGCCCAGTGTTAGTTGCACTTGGATAATTTAGGATGCATTATGTTGAGCAACTAGCTTGGAGGTGTGGATATCCTTAATCAGTATGGACACACCTCCGCCTTTAGTGTTTCGGTCCAGGTTAGGTGGCCGAAAGGTGTGGTATGAATTATAGCCTGGTAATCCAGGGGTGCTCTCTACAGCCTTGAACGAGGTCTCTGTCACTGCACAGATGTCGATGTTCTCCATTTTAAGGAGTTCCTCGAGTGAATGCATTTTGAGGTTTAGACTTCTAGCTTTGAGTAGCATTACCCTCAGAGTTTGCTTGCTTGTACCTGTTATGGTGGTAAATTTAGCATTTGAACCTTGCCTAAAAAAGGCATTATAGGGGTGGCAAGAGCCTTAGCCAGTATCCGGAATCCCAGGGGCAACAGGTGCAGGCCATCTCTGGCAAAGCGTCGTGGTCTGTCGACCATGTCGTCCCAGGCAGACAGACACTGGACCCCCTTAGAATGACACCAGAAGCTTAGCCAATTGTTGAAGTCAATCATTTTATCCTTCTACTGTGGTATCATTCTGGGCGATGGCAGGATGCTACTCGGGGCTAGGGCTATACCTGCCTGGGCTACAAGATCCGAGAGCTCCTCCATGTCTCTTTTCATGTAGTCCAAGGAGATATGTCTCAGGTCATTCACACCAACATGGACAATGACAGAGTCATATTTGTACTTGTTGTGGAGTGACCTGAGTGCGTGCGTAATGTGGCGGATCCTGGCACCCAACAGGCAGCTGACAGTAACTTTCTCCTTGTTTAGCCTGGTGAGTGGGACATCAGTGTGCCCAACTATAGAGTCACCTATAATTAGTGTGTTGGGTACGTTGTTTTGCCTTATAGGCTGAGGCTGAGCGGCACACTGATCTTGTGGGCTATGTGTCATTTGGGTAGTGTTGGGGGGAGGGGGAGGGGGAGTTGTCGGCGTTTCAGCTTGGGAGGTCTCTGTTGCTTGGGCACATTTTTATTGAGAGCCTCAGTGAATGTGGGTGTGTGCTTTGTGTTTCTATGTGTGGGTTTTGGTAGTGTGGGTTTTGAAGGACTGTGTGTTGAGTGAGGTGTGGTGCAGGTGTTAACCTTCTCCTCTTGACTGTCTAGTCCAATCTTGATTGGAGAGAGCTTGGCTTCCAGTTTGGCTATATAAGTGCATCTCTCACAAGTTGTAGTGTTGGGTGGTAGGAGGAGAGGGTTGTTGGTGTACAAGAGGCAATTGCTACATTGCCCCAAGATGCCCAGATTCATCAAGTGAATAGGAGAAAACACCGGGAGCTGATCACTGGACATGTCTGGATAGGTGCTTATTAATTTAAGTACTAAGGACTGTTTTCCTCTTGACAAGTGTGGAAAGTCGAGTGCTGTAGTAATTTGCAGTTTTAGTGCTTAAAATGAGTTCTGAGCAAGCGCTGAGCACAAGGAAACAGTTTTGAGTGCTGAAACTAAAATACCTGGCTAGTTCCATCTTAAACTAGTTAGTTTTAGCACCAATCCCAAGAAGAGAAGCAGGCCATGGCCTGTTTGGTGATCCACAGGCTTGTCCCAGATGATGCAAGGGTCTGCAGGCTTGTAGCCTTTTTCTGGTAGATGCCTCAAATAGCAACCAGACCAATCAGATATGTTAAGCACAGCCACTCACTCTCCAACCACAAAGAGTCAGGAATCAATGCACTCTGCTCCTACTCTCACCAGGATCAGAATATAAGCACAGATTCTAAGCTGTCACCTATAAAGCAGTTATTAAGCGTTCTGGTGATCAGCAGTCTCTAGGAAATAATGTAACTGCACTCCTTCTCTCACCAGGAGAAAACAGAAGCACTAATCCCAAGATGACTACTGAGAGGCAGAATGTGGGCTCTACAATAACTGGTGGTCTTGCAGTAGATGCTTAAAGGTAAGATGAAAAAAATGGTTTATCCTAAATACTGCAGTGTGCACTAGTGTAATTAGATGTGAAAGTAGGTAACTTAAGTTTAATCTGTCTAAAAGTTAAGTTTTAGTGGAGAGTAAATATTTTTAAAACAGCAAGATAGATTGAAAGGGGGTGGTCACTTTTGTATTCTGGTACTATGGAAGTAGTTTGCTATGGGGGCTTGCAAGCAACTGTGTGTTTATGTAAAACACAGTTGAAATAGGTTGCATGGCTGCCTTTTCTTCTTGTTTTTATTTTCTTTCAGTTAGACATCTGAGATGTAGTCAAAGTAGCTTCAATTGCTCACTACAGGTGCTGTCTGTTGCTTAAAATGGCTGATTGTTGTTGCCAGGTAAGTATTCTGGCTTTACAGGACTAATGCAATGTTTGCAAAACATAAGAATACTCTAGCTACTATGTGTGTTGAAACAAAGTTGAGATACATTTACTGTTATCATTATGTTTTTATCACAATCAGATATCTAAAGTGTATACAGTCAGCTAAGTGACTACAACTACTGGGGAGAGTTTTCCAGGTTTTCTGTCAATGAAAATATCTACCCTCTTGACATCTGCTCATTTTAAACAGTCATCAGTCTGGCTTTGCCACAGTGGTGTTCATATGAGTGAAGTTAAATTGGAATACTTTAATGAGGCTACGGTATGTGTAAAACAAACTGAAATGCATTACTCTATTTATTATTTTTATCACACTCAGATAGCTAAGGTGTACAACATTTAGCTAAGTGGCCATAACTGCTGGATCAGGGTGGGTAGTTCCATCTGTACATGAAAATAATTTATCTTCCTGTCATCTGCTCACTTTAAACCATCTTTAATATGGCTTTGCAGGACTAGCAAGCATTTCTTGATATAAATTAGAATACTTCATTGCAGATACTGTGCATTTTTGTGAAACAAACTTGAAATGTGTTACTGTGGCCAATATTTTATATCACAACTAGATATCCGAGATGAACTTGATTAACGATGTGGTTACGACTGCTAGCTCAGAGTAGGATTTGTACAAGTAACTTACCCTCTAGTCTTCTGCTCATTTTAACCATTCATTAATCTGACTTTGCAAGTGCAATATGCATTTGCATGAAGTAAACTGGAATGCTTTATTGTCGCTGTGTGTCTTTGTGTGAAACAAACTTGTGACTATTATTAGCATCCCACAGTCAGACATCTGAGATGTATGTAGTGACTATGACATTTGGGTATAAAGGCTGTCTATGGATGAAAATTACCAACATTTCTGTCATGATGAAGTTAAATAGTCATTAGACTGGCTTTGCAGTATTAGTGTGTGTACTTCTCAAATGCTATGATTTAGGCATAACACTATGATTTTCGCCATCAGATATGACCTTATGAAATAAATAAACTAAGTCTATACAAAGGTTCTCTACCACTAAATATATGGGGTCTTGTATATAAAGGCCTTTTGCTATAATAAATGAGCACTCCTCTTTCTGACCTGCTGCTATGAGTTTTAAAGGCCAGTGCTATGATAGCTAATGCGTAGAAGTTGAGAGGTATGCTGGTGTGCAACTGAGTAAAGCAAACTGGAATATTTTACTGTGGTCATTTTTTTTATCACAGTTAGACATGTGAGATATGCTCAGTCAAAGTAATAGTAATTGATGGGTACAGACATTAGTGGATTACAATGACAGTACTTCAAGTGGTATTTTATGCCTGAAATGTTCTGAAATAGGTAATTCTGTCATTATTGGTTAGTAAATCTTGCTTTGCTTTTGGGTGAGATGTTCAATACTACAAAATTAAAACGCATTCAAACAAATTTTGCTTTATTAATTAATAAAATAACGTAAAACAAAATGGTAAATTAGTATACAATTAAAGCAATTAGGAATGTGAATTCAAAACGAACAAGTACAGCTATGAATGGCCCAAACAACTGTGTGCGAGTCCATGGTTTGAAATACACCCAAAGCCCACTATACTGTCGCTGACCGAGGCACTGACTTTAAGGAATTTAAAAGTTAGGGCTCCCTTTAGAGAAACTACATCACACAAGCTTGTTAAAGTTGTGAGTGGCCAGACTAACTTTCAAGCATATGACTTAGCCTTATGACTAGTTCATACTCTGAGCTATATAAGCAGCAAAGGAAAAACAATGTCACTCTCTCTCTCACTCTCTCTATCAAAAGGCATAAAGGATTTTGGGAAATGAATCTAGAAATGACAAATTTGGATCAACATGTGCAAATTTTGCAGACATCCATTCTTAATTGGCAAGGTATTTTCAAGAGGCAACCCATTCTGTTTCATGAATCTGAACTGGACTCCTGGTTTTATGGTTGGTGTTCCAATCAGCCTGAGCAGCAGAACTAGATGAGTCTTTTCTTCCAGTACAAAACTCCAAAAGTTTTGTACTTTGACTTGGGATAATCAGGGATCTGTTTTGAATACATTTGCCCTCCAGTGCCATTTGACTTTGACCTTGCAATTTAGATACAGAATGCAGTAAAAGATAAGGGTACATATGACACTGACAGCATTTCAGTGGCCATGACAACCTTGGTCTTCCATATAAAAATTTCTGACTCGAATGGATCCTCTTCTCTGACCTTTTCTCTGTGGACAACAATAAAAAATGTCATCCCATTCTCAAATTTCTTCATCTTCATGCTTTGTCATTCATTCCACAGTTGTCTAAAAAAAATCTCCGAATTGTTAAGTGGAATTTCTGAGATGCATCCCAGAAGCTTTCTGCATATTATACTTGTTTAGAAAAACGAAACTGCTTTGTTTTGGCTGTTAAACATATAAGTTTGCTCTTTTCAGCATCAATCCAGTCTTCTGTAAAACAGCACATCTGAAGTGTGTTTTTGTCTGTGCTGTACCTGCTAGTCATAGTTTCAACTGGGGATCAGGCAACTTGTTAGCTAGACAAGAACTCCTCTAATTTTTATGACAGTGATACTTTAATGCAATCCACTTCTAAGGGAACATTGCTCCCACTAGATGTGAAATTAACTGTGATGTCAACTGAGCCTCCAGCAACTTGTGATCTAATATAATAATCCTGGAAAATCATGTTGATGGCAGCAATAACTTCAGTCAAAAGGATAACAAGAGCTACAGACTCCCTTCACATTTGATTCCTTTAATTTTTTTAATTCTTTTTTATTGAATATAAAAACTAACACAGGAATCTTTAACATAACTTGACAGTACAATTCTCACAAAAAACAACAGAAAGTTAATACAGTCAAAACCAATATTCCAACTACATATATAAACAAGAGGTTTTGCTACATTTAATGACATGAAACTTCTAGTTAGCCAGTGGTACTGCCTTAACTTCATGTACAAAACCAAGTTCAACAATGAACTAACCCATTTAGAGAAATCTGAAAATAATTGTAGATCTCTTTCCAATCCTCCAGAGTAAGGTTTCTTATATTATTCAACTATTAATGACAGAAGAATTATACCTGCAAACTTTTATCAATTCAAGATGCTGTGAGGTGTATCTCGGAGTGGTTTTAGTTTTCCATTCATGAGCAAAGATATTCTTTACTATTATAGAGTGCAACAACCAAGCTTTAAGTTGACTAGAGTTCCACATATCTTGTCTGGTTTCCCCAGGCAAAAACACAAACTGTCTTTGATAACTCTCTTTACCAAAAATATCATTACACAGCCTGTTCTCACATTTTTTTTTGAGCCACAGAGCAGTCACAGAAAGTGTATTGTATTTGTAGGCTTACTTTTTCACCATCAGCAAACAGCCCTAAAAAATCTGTCTTGAGTTAACCAAAAATTGAACAATGCATACTTATGCATCCCAAGGCTTAGTCCATTTTCTAATATCTCCTAGGGTAATCATGTGAAAATTTTGAACCCGCTAGAGTGACTCCTGAAATGCAGAGACTGAATGGCCGAAAGATCGGACTTACATATAGTAAGTCCAAGATGCCATTTCTCAGAATATTCCCTTTTCTCTAGGGTATGGCGATCTCAGAGTTGGTATACATAAGTTCAGGGGGTGTGGAGGGTTGGGGGGCTTGCCCCCCACTGCAAAAAGAAGTTTTAAGGAGAAGAGTGATTTTTTTGAAATTTGTTCCTGTGCTTTTGGCCTTTTTTTTTTTTTTTTCCGGCTTGGAGGCATTCTGCATTTTGAGTGCTGACATTTTAATACAGAGCCTCCTAGACCTAATCAAATTTCAGTTAGTAAGTCATCTGAAAATTGGATTCCTTCCCTATGGTCATACTGTTACTTTTCAATAGGTCATTATAAAATCCTTCACCCATGATAAAGTACAGTCGTGTACACTTACCATAAATGTAGATGTTCGAGTGTATTCACTGTTGCAGTCCTCACATATGGGTTATCCGTCTCCCGGTAGCCCTCAGTCAGCCCAAATTCCAGAGTTCTTGGTATACGACGTCAGCTGCCACCGGTTGTAAAACTGATGTCAGTACGTCAGGTATAAAGGGAGGTCGCCAATACCATTTCCTCAGTTTTTCTTGCCTTAACTGTCAAGAGCCCCCAAAAGAAGGCTAACCCACGAATGGTAGCACCCTGGATACATGTCATACAAAAAATAAAAATCTATAATCTGTGCCTTACGAAAAAAGGGGGAATGGAGGATGGGAAACCAGGATTGCAACAGTGAATACACTCAAACATCTACATTTATGGTAAATGTACTATGTTCTTGGTGTTTGACTGTTGCAGTCCTCACATATGGGTTGATTCCCAAAGCCCAGTAAGAAGACAAAGGCGGGGAGGAAGGATCACATACTAAGGGTTGGTGAGGAGGCCCTTCAAAACTGCAGAGGCAAAACCAGCCCTGGATTTAGTAGATTGTAATGCTTTGTGAAAGTATGGACAGAAGACCAAGTAGCTGCTTCTAGAATGTCCTTAGTAGGCACACCTCTCAGAAAGGCTGCAGAGGTAGAGGCTGCTCTAGTAGAATGGGTCCTAATGCCCTGAGGGTGAAACTTCCCATGCTGCAGGTAACAAAAGTGAATACAATGAACAATCCATTTAGAGATGGTTTGTTTTGAAGTAGCTTTACCCTGAGCCTCAGGAGCAAAACTAACCAATAACTGCTCAGATTTTTGAAAGGATTTAGTCCCGTCTAAGTAAAATCTCAGCTGTCTATGCACATCAAGAGAGTGCAGAATCCTTTCCCTTTATTTTGGGAATTGTTGAAAAATGTAGGCAGGGGAATAGACTGGTTAAGGGTTAAACTGGAAACCACTTTAGGCATAAAGGAGTGACTGGTTCTCAGAGAAACTCGATCTGAGTGAATAATAATGAAAGGCTACACTGCCATTAGGGCTTGCAGCTCAGATACCCTTCTAGCTGAAGTGATAGCTAAAAGGAAAGCAGTCTTCTAGGACAGAAACTTCAAATCTGCAGAGGCAGCTGGTTCAAAAGAAGAGTAAGTTTTTCCAGGACAAAATTAAGATCCCAAGTAGGAGTTCTTCTGGGAGGTCTAAGATTACTAGCTCCCCTGAGGAACTGCTTCATCAAGGGGAGAGAAAAAATGGGTTGCTCAAAAGAACAATGAGCCGAAATTGCTGAAGCGTGAATTTTGATTGAAGAAAAGGAAAGTCCACCATAAAGCAAGCCTGCCAGGTAGTCAAGAATGAGAGAAAGAGAAAGATGAGAAGAGTGTTCTCCTTTAGCTAGCATCTAAGAGCAAACTTTCTTCCATTTATCTGCATAGGATTTTCTTGTGCTAGGCCTCCTGGCCTCATGAAGAACTTCAACCACCTGTTGGGAAAGATTTAAAGTATTAGCCAGGCAGTTAAAATAGAAGTTATGTACTCGCCATAACGTTCCATCTGAGTAGGTAAACTTAATTTGTCAGCAACCTGTGGGTATCGGATCCATATCGGATCTGAGCCGGCAGCTTCAAACAGCTAAGATCCGAGCTCCAAGCTCCTCCCCCTTGCCCATAATCCCCTGCTATCCCTTCCTGACCTCAGATCGAGTTTGCTTAAAAACACAGAGCATTACAACACAAAGGATCACCTGCACATCCTAACCTAGAGTTATCCGGAAACAAAGGGCAAGGAATCCTTTTAGTACACGCTATAGGTTAGGGGGATGGAGGGGGGGGGGTCGGTTGCTGACAAATGTAGTTTACCTACTCAGATGGAACGTTATGGTGAGTACATAACTTCTTTATCTGAAGTAGTTAACTTCATTTGTCCATCAACCTGTGGGACAGAGTCCCCAGCTACCCAGTCCTTGGGAGGTCCTCATGGAAGGATATTCCGGAGCACTGCAGAGCCGAAGAATGCTCTCCCTCTGGAAATTATATCCAACTTGTAATGGTTAATGAAAGTATGAGATGATGCCCAAGTGCCTGCTGAACAAATGTCATCCAAGGATACTCTGGACCAAAAGGCAGCAGAGGTGGAAATCGATCGAGTAGAGTGGGCATGGACTCCTTCGGGTTCAGGTCGGCCAGAACTCTTATATGCAAGAAGTATACATTGGGAGATCCATCTGGACAATGTAACTTTTGATACTGGTTTTCCCAAAGAAGGTTTAGCAAAGGATACAAAGAGTTGCTCAGATTTCCTGTGGTCAGCGGTCCTGTGCAAGTAGAACCTCAATTGCCTGTGTACGTCCAGAGAATGTAACTTGTATTCAACCTTGTTCTGATAATTTGGAAAGAATACTGGTAAATTAATAGATTGATTGTTATTGGGCTCCGAAGCAACTTTGGGCAAAAAGGAGGGATTGGTCCTGAGAGAAACTCTATCTTTATGGAAAACCAGGTATGGTGGTTTGGCGCAAAGGGCTTGAAGCTCCGAAACCCTTCTGGCCGAAGTGATGGCAATAAGAAAGGCTGTCTTCCAAGATAAGTATTTTAGATCCACCGAAGCTGCAGGCTCAAAGGGAGGAGCTGTCAGAGACTGGACAACAAGAGTTAAATCCCATGGAGGAACTGCATGTTTAACAGGAGGCCTCAAGAGGAAAGTGCCTTTTAAGAAAGTCTTGCATAATTTGGAAGAGGCCAAGGGACCGAGATCACTTCCCACATGATAGTGGGAGATTGCAACTAACTGGACTTTGTCCTTAGAGGAGCTAACACCCTGGTCGAATAAGACAGACAAAAATTCTAGCACTGCTGGTAACGGAGCTGTAAAGGGGTCCAAGTTTCTGCACTCCGCCCAAATTGAAAAGGGTTTCCATTTGCTATTATAAACCATTCTTGCAGAAGGCTTGTGAGCGGCTACTAGAATAGCCTTAACAGAGAACGAGATACCGGGAGTCCTAGCTATTACTGGAACTGGATCAACCAAGCTGTAAGCTTGAGGTTGTCCAGGATCGGGGTTGTTAATCCTAGTGGGTGAGAGATCAGATCCGGAGTGGGATCTAGAATCCATGAGGGATTCACTAGATGAGACCATAGACAAGGGAACCATGCTTGACGAGGCCAGAATGGGGCTATGAGGATCACTCTGCTCCCCAACCAACGGACTTTCTGCAAGAATTTTAGCATTAGGGGAAGAGGTGGATAAGCATAAAGTAGACCGGATGGCCAAACATGCACCAGAGCGTCTCTGGGGGATTCCCCCGGTGGGGGAATTAGAGCAAAGTAGTCACTGCACTTTGCGTTCGAAGGAGACGCAAAGAGATCGCAGCAAGGTTGACCCCACTTGAGGAAGATTTGCTTCGCTACTCTCGGGTTCACAGACCACTCGTACGGTGAAAGGATGGTTCGACTCAGCCTGTCTGCCAAGATGTTCGACCGGCCCAGAATGTGCGTCGCTATGAGAAAGTGGTTGGTGGAGATCGCCCATTCCCAAACTCTCATGGCCTCTCGACAAAGTGGGTAGGATCTGGTTCCCCCTTGCTTGTTGATATACCAGACTACTGACATGTTGTCTGTCTGAATTGCAATTGTCCCCAAGGTAAGAAGGGCTTGGAGTGCTTGCAACGCCAGAAGCACCGCTCTCATCTCTAGGACACTGAAATGCAACAAGGTCTCTGAATGGGTCCACGTGCCTTGGACTGTTCTGCCCATACAGTGCCCCCCCACCCGAGGTGAGAAGCATCCATGGTCACCGTGGTTAGAGGAGGGGACACAGAGAAGGGGCGCCCTTTCTGGAGGTCCGGGTACTGAAGCCATCAGAATAGGGCTTTCCTGCAAACCTTGCTGAGGGGGATAGGTGAACTCAGTGGATGTTGCAGGATGGACCACTGAACCTGCAAGGTCCATTGTAGTACCCTCACGTTCAAGTGCGCTAAGGGTAGCAGGTTGATTGTTGCCGCCATGGAACCAAGAGCCCTCACGACCAATTCCACTGGAGGAGCCCGGGAGTGTAGAAGGGCCAGCACGTGGAGCTTTAGTGTTCGAAGCCGGTCCGGAGTTAAGAAGACTTGCAAAAGGTTTGTGTTTAATCTGGCCCCAATGAAGTCCAAAATCTGGGTTGGTTGAAGAGAAGATTTTTTTTATAGTGATTGTGATTCCCAGTCGGGAGGCCAAGTGAAGGAAGTAATCTCTGGCTGAACACAGTAGATGTCTGGTGGGGGCGGTCAGGAGCCAGTCGTCCAGGTACAGAAAGACCTGTATTCCCTGGAGTCTCAGGTGGGCCACTACAACTGCCAAGACTTTGGTGAATACCCTGGGGGCTGTGGTGAGACCAAAGGGAAGGACCCTGAACTGGTAGTGGCTGGCTCCAAGCTGGAAGCGGAGAAACCTTCTGGATCGCCTGTCCATCAAAATGTGGTAGTACGCATCCTTGAGGTCTATAGAGCACATCCAGTCATTCTCCTGCAGGAGTGGGAGAATGGATTGAATGGTGGCCATCCGGAACTTTTCTTTGGCCACTGACAGGTTTAGAAAGGACAGGTCGAGGATTGGTCTTAAGTCCCCAGTCTTTTTTGGCACCAAGAAGAACCTGGAGTAAAAGCCTGATCCGGATTGGTCTGGGGGACGCGCTGGATTGCTTTTTTTCCAGCAGCTGGAGTATTTCTGCTGCTGCTGCCTCCCTTTGATTGGGTGGAACATCGGGGAGGCTCCGGGGTTTGGGGGGGAGATTGAGAAAGGAGATTTTGTAACCTCTGGATATGATTCGAAGCACCCAGCGATCTGTTGTGATGGACTGCCAAACTGCTAGGTGCCTCGAGTAGCGCCCCCCCCCCCGGCTACCTCCAGTGTGGAGCAGTTGGGTAACCCTTCAGGGTTGCTGCGCAGACCGATCAGAAAAGGGTTCTCTCGACCCGAAATTCTTCGGTCCCCCTCTGCCTCTGGGCCGGCGTCCACCCTGTCCTCCTCTGCCTCTGAAGGATGAGGGGTCCAGAGCGAAACGGGACTGTTGAGACTTCCGAAACCACATCTTCTTCTGTCCCTTTTGGTTCCTAGACAAGGACCTCTGGGGAGCCGAGAAGCGGACTCCGACGGCAGACGTCTTCCCATCTTTCTCGCTCTGGACCAGCCTGTCACGTACGGTCTTTCCAAATAGTGAAGAACCATCAAACGGGGCATTAGCAAAGGATGCCTTGAAGGGTTCTGCAAAATTGCAATGGCGGAACCAAGCATGCCATCGTAAGACAATGCCCGCTCAGCTAGCTCTAGCGGCTCCTTCCGTAGCATGGGAGAGGTGTTCGTAATGGATTTGAGAGTGGCCATTCGGGTTAAGAATACCTTCTTATCCTCGGCCGACATGGACTCTGGGGGTGACCCGGCATATTCTTTGATGAGATCCCGCTGGAGTCGTATCACGTGTGCCATATAATTCAGTGACCTTACAGAGAAGGTGGCTGAAGCGAACATCCGCTTCCCCAGGCGGTCCATCATCCGAGACTCCTTGTCTGGAGGATGGATAGAGGAACTCTCCTGGGCTAGTACCTTTTTGGTGGCGGCCGCCACCAACATGGCATCTACAGGAGCACCCTTGCTCCAACACGTCCTATCAGAAGGGGGGCTGAGAATTTTATCTGGTTTCTTTGGAATGGGCTCCACAGTGTCCGGTTCCTTCCACGCCCTGGTAGTAATCAGATCTACCAGGGGGTCGGCGGGAGGGGACACCCAAGAGGTAGATAGGCCTGCATCAAATGCCTCCAGAAACACAGACTCATCAGAGGAAGGTTTTTGGGCTGACCACCCCCCTCTAATGCGAAGCATTTCCATGATGTCTCTGAAGGAGACGTCTTCGGGAGGTGACCTTGGGGAACCTTCCCCTAAGTCTGTGTCTTCTGTCATGGACTCAGGTGAATCCAAGTGCCTCCTCTTGCACTTACGTTTGTGAGGAACCTCCTCGGGGGGGCTGTCCAAAGAGGCCTCACCAACCACATCCTGTTCCTCCAAGGAAACTATCTGGGACGTAGGCGCAGGCTGTCCCTGGGGTCGGGTGATGCAAGGTAGGCCCGTCTGAGAGGGAGTGCAGGGTGGAACCATAGCAGGAGCCTGGGGCCTCGAATCCCTCGACAATACCCTCTCCATGAAATTGAACGTCGAAGGAGAACTGCTCTCTCTTGGATCCGAGAGCAATCTTCTCGGATCCGATGTGTGCATTGGAGCCGGCGCCGAAGCAATCTGATCCAAAGGGCCGGTATGCTCCAACCGAGACGGAGCCGATGGCACACTGACACCTCTGGATCCGAAGCTCAGCTCTCTGCTCCGAGAGCTCGGATCCGAAAATGGACCCGACAAACTCGAGGGTGCCATTGGCGCCGAAGTACTATCGGTGCCGACACTCCCCCGGCTCCCATGCTACCCGGCTCCGAAGGATCCGAGACCCAGAAGTGGGTTGAAGAAGGAGCAATTGGGGCGAAAAAGGGGGTCGAGCTCCCCCCGGAGGGGTGGGAGGCAGGAGCACTCCCATCTGCAGCTAGGCCTGGAGGAACCTACGCATCATCCGGTCCATGTCTATATTGCACAAGCTTCATGTTGACCAAGAGGAGGTCACCAAGGCAGGCCGGGAGTGCCGCCTCGATGACCTCGAAGGTGGCCGGGTCTCCTCCTCCGGCTCTGGGGAAAAGCGGGGTGAATGGAGCCGGGAAGGTGAAGGCCCGGAGGCCCTGGGAAAAGCTGCTTGCTTGGCCGGCGGGGCCGAGGAGGAAGACTCGGCCCACCGCTTGTGGTGCTTCTCTTTTCTCCTCTCTCTCCTAGCTTCCCTCTCCTCCTGGCCTGATGTGGGAGGGTGAGTCCCGGCGAGGGGAGCAGGGATGGAAGGTGGCACTGCCGTGGCAGGTGCCACGGAGGAAGAGGAGGACGAAGCAGAGTCCGGGGGCAACAGTCCCGCCAGAATCAACTTCTACCTCCTGTCCCTCAAAGCCCTGGGATTGAAGGCTGCACAAATAGTGCAGCCTGAGGAGAGGTGGTCAACCCCAAGGCAGATAACACACCGAGTGTGGCCATCTGCTGGGTACAGCTTATGGCCGCACTCGGTGCATTTAGAAAAGAAGGCTTTAGGGGCCTCAGACATGACTAATGACAAGATTACACTAGGCCCAAAGACAAACACGCCTTCACACACACAGGGGGAGGTAATTTAACTAAAAATTAACTACAAAAAACAGTTAACAATTACAAACTAACTAAGGAGTAACACACACACAGATTTTACTGTTATAACAGAAAAAGAAAAGGATTTTTCTCACAAAAACGATCTACTCCCACGCCTGGAACTCGTTCAGAGCTGCTGACTGAACCACGGCAAATGAGATCTGAGGTTAGGAAGGGATAGCAGGGGATTATGGGCTAGGGGGAGGAGCTTGGAGCTCGGATCTTAGCTGTTTTAAGCTGCTGGCTCGGATCCGATATGGATCCGATACCCACAGGTTGATGGACAAATGAAGTTAACTACTTCAGATTGCAGAGTTTGAAGATGAGGATGAAGGAATTTTACCCCTCACTGAACCAACAGATCTGGTACTAGGGGAAGATGCCAAGGCTAAGCCTGGGAAAGACTGCAAAGGAAGGGATACCAGTGCTGCCTGGGCCAATCTGGAGCTATCAGAATAGCCTTTATTTTTTCATCCCTTATCTTTAGCAGCACTCTGGGAAGAAGAGGCAGAGGAGGGAATACATAAACTGACAGATGTGTCCATGGGAAGGACAACGCATCCACCCTCCAAACTTTGTTGTGAAACTCCCTGGTGTAGAAGGTTGGAAGAAGATGATTGGTGTGAGAGGAGAAAAGATCCACTTGTGTGGTGCTACAATGATGAGTGATGCACTGGAAAATGTCCCTGTTCAGTTGCCACTCGTGAGGATCCAGAACATGTCTTCTCAAATGATCCGCCAGGGAGTTCAGCCTCCCTGGAAGATACTGAGCTAGTAGATGTAAGCCAATGGATGCTGCTATGGACCATAGTCTCATGCTTTGTCTGCACAAGGGGTAAGGGTGAGTCCTCCCTTGCTTGTTGATGTACCACATGACTGTGGTATTGTCTGCCCAGATCAGCAGAGTCCCAGGGTAGAGTAGGTCCTTCAAAGCCAGTAAAGCTTGCTGCACTGCCATTAATTCTTTTAAGTTTATGATCAGATGAATCTTCTGTGTGCTCCAAGTCCCCTGTATGCCCCTGCCCTCCAGATGAGCCCCCCATGCAACATCTGAGGCATCTGTGGTGAGAGTCTGGGTGGCTGGCGGTGGGCAGAAAGGCAGATCTTTGTTCTGAGAACAGGCTGTCGCCCACCAGAGGAACTCCATTTGTAGACAGGGAATCAGGGGAAGAATCAAGTCTAAGTCCTGTGTGTGTTGACACCAAAGATTCTTGATGTACCACTGAAGTTTTCTCATATGCAGCCTTGCACATGGGATCATCAAAATACATGAAGCCATGAACCCCAGTGCTTGCAGGAATTGCCTTGCAGAGAGTGGCTGTATTCAGGATCACTCCCAGGAAAACCATCTCCCTTGAAGTAACCAACTTTGACTTCTTTTCATTGAGAGTGTAACCCAAAGAGGTGAGAATGTTCTTCACGAAATCCAAATCCTTTTCCAGTTGTTCTGGGGAGTTTGCTTGAATGAGACAATTGTCCAGGTAAGGATACATTTGAATGTTTCTCTGCTTGCAATCCGCAATGGATGGAGCCAGGCACTTCGTAAAAACTCTGGGAGCAGTAGATAAGCCAAAGGGTAATGCAGAGAACTGAAAGTGTTGCTCCCAGCCCTGAAGCGAAGGAACTGCCTGCAACTTTCCCTTATGGAGATGTGCAGATAAGCCTCCTTGAGATCCAACGTTACCAGCCATGAATCGTTGCCCAGCATTGGAAGCAATTGTTGAAAAGTGAGCATCTTGAATTTGGGAATCACCAGAAAAGTGTTTAGAATGGACAGATCCAGAATAGGGTGCCAGGTGCCCCCTTTCTTGGGTACCAGAAAAAGCCTTGAATAAAAACCTAGGCCTGCCTGATTTGCAGGAACTGGCTCTATAGCCCCCATAGTCAGTAGAGAAGAAATTTGAGTTTGTATCTCTGCCCTGAGAGTTCTGGGTATGTCTGGGTATCCTTGTAAAACAGGGAAGGTGTGAAAGTAAAACTTGTAACCCTGGTTTACTATACTGAGCACCCATTTGTTGTCTGTGATGGTAGACCATACCTCTGCGAACCTGGCCAACCTTCCCCCCAAAGGAAACCCAGGGTCCGCAGAGGTAGGCACAAGATGGCCGGCATCATTGAGAATGTTTGCTTTGGGAAGCTGGCTTAGAACTCCCAGATTTAGTAGAAGAAGAATGCCACTGTTTAGTCCTTTGAGGGGCTGAAGCCTGGCCTCTCGAAGATCTAAAACCCCTAGGCCTACAGCGACCCTGCTTGCCAGGATCAGGGAAAGACCAGTTCTTGGAAGGATAATACCTACTAAACTGAGGAGGCTGAACCTGAAGGAAATCCTTTACAGCTTCCATAGATTTTTGCCTTATCCTCCAATTTCTTTAGTACCACCTCAGCCTTATTACCAAAAAGACTGTCTTTGTGCAAAGGAACATCCAGCAATTTAGATTTAACTGGTTCACAAAGAGGCTTCTCCCTGAGCCAAGCATGCCTTCTGATTATGGATCCAGTGGCTGCTGCTCTGCAGGAAGCCTCCAAAGTGTCAAAACCACAATGAAGTGAATGCTTATTAACTAAAGTGGCAGAATTCATGAACATCTTGTAAATCTTTGTTCTCCATCATGGAAGGAATATCTCCAAGTTTAGCCTTAACAGCCTCCAAAGTGTGCTGCTGATACGTAAGCATGTGAAAAAGACACGTCACAGATCTAATGGCAAGAGTTGCAGAGGTATAGACATTTTTATCCCACCTAAGGCCCTAGATTCCTTATCAGAAGGCAGAGAGTTTTTAGCAATAGTAGCCTTAACACCCTTAGGGCCTTGAGAAATGATTTCTGGATTAGCAGAAGGGTTTTTTAAAAAGAATTGATGAGATTCAGGAACCCTGTAATAACTATTTGGTTTTCTGGGGGCAGGAGGAAAAGAATTAGGAGGTAAAGAATTTTCCAAGAAAACATTATCCACAACTTCCAAAACTGGAGGTATAGCCAGAGGCTTATGCTGTGGCAAATCTAGAAATTCCCTGATTCTTTTCTTAGACTATGGTAAATCCTGACATTCCCATTTAAAATGCTCTCTAAGAGTATTCAAAGTATCCCCCAAGGAAAAATCTTCTGGAGGGGAGGCAGAAGGGATAGAGTCCTCAACATCAGAATCCTCAAAGCCAGAAAAAGGTTGAGAATTTCCTTCTTCACCAGCAGACATACTGGAAATCTCAGAATCTGAGACAGATAAAACATCAGGAGATAATTCCCTAGCCCTCTTTGAAGGGGGGGGGGGGTGAGAGCCCCTAATCAGGGAAAGAAGATCACCAGCCATCTTTGCCAACTGGGACTGAGGTACAGGAGAGGAGGCCGATGCCTGCTTGTGAGTATGTTTGCGGCTGGAAGGTTTACTAGCACTCTGGAGGGACTCGGGAGGCCTAGCAACTGCAGAAGTCTGAATTAAGGTAGTCAGTCTGGTTCTGGTCTCATGTCGAAAAGAAGCACCACCAAAAGCCGGTGCCTGCAAAGCGGCTCTGGACCCATTTGAGGAGGTGAGAGGTGGAGGGTCTGAAGATGAAATAGCAGCCTACGACATGAAGGACTCCATAAAGGTCTCGACAGAGGTTTGCGGCTGAAAATCTGCGGATTGCAGGAGCTGCAAAAGCACCTCACTGACCACTGCTGTGCTGACAACCAATTTCACCGGTGCATCATCAGTAGATTTAAACCTAGGCCTGTCGCGGTCCTTGTCTTTGCGTTTCATAGGTATATCTGAAGTCGGGAGACCAGAAGATGCCATACCGGCAAACTTAGGCCAGACTCCAAAATGCTTATACAAAATCTTAGCTCGCCGGCATATGGTACACGGGTTAAAGGAAGCACAGAGATCGCAGTTAGGGACGTCCTGCTCAAGGCCCAAAAAATTTATACAATAGGAATGGAAATCACAGTGCGGAATCTGTTTTCCACAGGCAAGACAGTTATTAACTTTAACTGACATTCGTTAAATCAAGAAAACAGGATCCCCAACGGGGTACTTATCTGAAGGCGTCTTCAATTTGGTAGTTGGAAAGCGAAAAGAAGGTAAACGGCCGACCGGCACTAGTGTGAATTGCATCTGCTTCGGGCTCCACAGCAAGAAAGACTGGGGAAATGGCGTCGGCGGCCTCCCTTTATACCTGACGTACTGACATCAGTTTTATAACCGGCGGCAGCCGACGTCATTTAACAAGGACTCTGGTATTCGGGCCGACTGTGGGCTACAAGGAGCTGGATAACCCATATGTGAGGACTGCAACAGTGAAACATGAAGAACATCCACTTTGTCATTTGTTGTGTGGGGTTTTATTCCTTTTACTCACAGTAACTCTCAACACAGAATTATGATTATGTATATTACTTTCACTTTTTGCAATCAATAAAGTTTTCTAGGACTTGCGGGTGAAGGACCAGTCTCAGTTACAGTTTCAAGTCCCAGACTAGAGCTAATATTCCCTTTCATGGCAGCTCTATAGCAAGGAAGGATAAAGCCTGACTATGATGCATGTCACCTGAATTGGAATAATGGCTCAAGTACCTGGAGGAGCTGGCAGAGCAGGATGAGGGGGAGCAGCCATTGCTGACTTGCATCTTCTGGAGGGAGGTTGGTGGCTCTGCCTCACCATGAGTGACAGTCAGTGGAAGCAAAACATGCTCCCCCAAGTAGCTGTGCGAGTCATAGAGTAAGCGGAGAGGAATGCAGCATGAGGTGGCACACCCTCTCAGAGGGCAGCTATAATGGACCTCAAATGAGATTCCACAGGGAAGGGAGTGCTTTGACAGGAGAGATGACAGTCACCCCCTCCAGGCCCAGCAAGCTGGTCTGCTCCCTATTACCAAACGCTTGTAGTGGAGTGGATGAACTGCTGATAGGTTCATAGGCTGGTACTAGGCTATCTGCCCGAAGGCATATATTAGCCCAGCCACGTTGTGCGGTATTCACCGCCCCTTTAGTAGTTCCCTAGACCCTTGCACTAGCAGCTAGTACCCTTGGCCCCTATCTAGTAGTGCTGTTGGTGTGATCCCCGGTGTGAACTTTCTGTTATCCATCTACTCATCAGGGTTCCTCTTGAAGAGTGATAGTGAGGGGCTCTGTCTTATGTAGATCGGGACCCTGTTCCATAATAAGGGAAGTCTCTGCGAAGGGAATCTATCCCTCCAGCATGTTCTATTCATTGTTGTGTTGAGGTTTATATCCCTAGAGTGTGTAGCTCGAGTAGATTTGGTTTTGCTAAGATGGAGCATGTTCAACAATTCTGGGTTGGACATGGCTCTGTACGTTAGACAGATGGAGGATTCCCAGGCAGGAACGAAATATGCTTGGAGATTCTCAACTCCCTCTGCTCTAGAGTAAGTGAGCCAATTGGGTGTAGGTAAAGGAGCTATGGTCCTCCATGGGTGGGGTAAAAAATACATAGATTTTACTTTCATGTTTACAATATCAAAAATATTTCCTAAGCAAAAGGTTTTTTTGCGTGGGTGCGCACATGTGTGTGCATGTGTGTATAGTTTGACTCAAATACAATTAAATGATTCAGAACACAGATTCAGTACTGAACTAAAGTGGGTAGGGCTGAACAAGCTCTGCTTCCTTTTCTTTGCTGAAGGACAAAATTTCTTTCAAGATTAAGGTCTACCACTCTAATAATGTGACTCAGCAAAAACAAACAGAGTGCACGCAGTCCCTTATACTAAGCAATGGTTATGTCAATTCTTGATTAAATGCCTCCTTTGGGATACAGCTCACTAAATTCCCTAAGCTACCAAGAGTGTCTGTAAGCTCTAGCCTTTTATTCAGTGTCTTACAGACTTTTGACAGGAGATCCCTTTCTCGTCTACTGCACTATTAGAGACCTGACTGTCCTGAACCTCCTGTTTCTGCACAAGTCTGATATCACCAATACTAGAACCAGAGACTTAAATCTTCACCAACAGATTAAAAAATACAATGAAGGGACAGGTTTATAACTCAATGCCACTCAAACCTTTGTAATAAACTTTCACTGCATGGTAAGCAGTGTAACTCACTAGCTTCCTTTAAACATACACTAGATGAATGGATGGGTATCTATAAATTTACTTCAGGATTGACTGGTATGGATGTCCAGGAAAAAAGAGGTGCTGCCTGTAAGAGGATACTGGTAAAGTGAGAATGGTCATGAAACTCAGTGGCCTTGGAGTATTTATGAATTTATGCTATACCAGGTTATTTGCCTAACATACATTTTAAGGATCTACAGAAGGTAACAATTCACAGTCTGAGGTTAGTAAAAAGAAATTTAACTTCATAAAGAGAGATTAAGATACTGTCATACATTCTGAAACCTTAAGCAGCAGCAGGATACAGCTTTACCAAACATAATGATCACAGATAAAAAGCAGCTGCAAATATATCCACCTCTCAAAATATTACCTTATGCAAGAAAATATTCTAAAGACTGAAGTATCGGAGATTACTACATACCTTGGAGACATTGCATCTCTAGCAGATTGCTAGCCATAAATGTAGCAGTACAGGCATTTGGGATTACTGCATTAGCAGTCTGCCCTTATGATTACACAACAATTTTACTGACCACTGTTCCAAAATATTAAACCAAAGTGCAGCAACAAATAGCACTGACCTCTGATTATCTTGGAATTGGTGTCTTCATTGACTTTGGCTGTATTGATAATCTTGCGAGCTTGCCTGGCATAGCGGAGGGTACTTAGTGTCTCTTCAACACTGCTTCCAGCTGGACTAACTGTGGCAATCATTGCTGTCTTAGAGTTACCACCAAGACTCTCCTTCAGCAACCTGAAATTTATTAACAGTGCTATCACTAATCAACAAAGTTTAGTCACATACACATAAAAGAACAAATTTTAGAAAGACAGTAAAAAAAAAAAAAAAAAAATCACTGAGAGAGAAGGCTTCAGTTAAACAAAATTTGCCAGCCCTCACCAAGCCAGAAAATGACCAGAAATCTACCCTTCTTGTAACACAGTGCTGTTTCAACGAGCATTTAAATGGATCATATTCCTAAGTCTCGTGTGTGTTTCAAGTGGCTTTAAAGCATCAAAATACTTCTGTAACACTTTGAAATACTTCAATTTAACTTCGGTAGCAGTGTTTCCCTCTAGGGCGACAATTGCAATTGAAGCATGTGAGATTATTTACTTAAGTTCTGTGCCTGTTTTATATAGTGTGTAAAGCCAATTGTTGTATTTTTATTCTCTATTTCAACTACATGTATAGCCAATTGTTTTATTTTTATCTCTATTTCAAATATATGTAAAGCCTATAGTAATTTTTACTGTCTTAGCATCTATTATGTTATCTGTACCTTCTTCTTAGAGCTTTTCTCCCCGGGCCTCTACTGAAAATGGACATGTATCCAGCTAGACTAGCCCGGTAAACAAATGTAAAATAAATAATAATAAATAAATAACTATTACATATGAGTAAGAGGCTGAGGGGGATCAGGAGCATTGCATGACCCCCACTCACACTGGGGTAATGAAGTTTTCATTTTGTTTTTTTGTTTTGTTTTGTTTTAATTTTAGATCTGGTAACACCTTATCAGGATCTGTATGTTATTTCAATCAGTGTGTGTGATCAAACTGCCAGCAGCTTGCTTAAGGCTTTCACTGGTTTGAAAGCAATGCCCTGATAATCCATAGTTTATCAATTTTGTCAACATGAATCCCAGTTTTCCAGTGACCATAGTACTCTGTTACTGTAAGGAAGCTACTAGACTTCTGAAACAGCAGATCTGCTTTCACCATATTTGCAGATTTACACTGGGTTTATCGTCACTTCTGCTTCAGTAGTGTATTTTTTCCCTTTGAGGCTCTCAGGTTCAGATTGCAGTTACTCTAGAATGGTGCACACATAACTCTCAGCTGTACAGATTTTCACAGAATGTCCAGATTTTTCCCTCATATTTGTGGTCCATTTTTCATAAAATTGTGTTTTTCTGACAAACTAGTGTCAAACCATTTAAAACTGAAGTTACAAAATAACTTAAGCGCAACCTAGATAATTGGATGGGAACAGAAAATACATCCCTGAGATTCCACTTGTGTCCCTGCTGGACAGTGCCATAGGGTGCTGACTTGTTGGAACATGAGCTAAATTCTTGGCTAGGCTTGTAAGGGCCTCAGGGCCAATAGCCAAGTAACTTCCTATGATCCTATGACAGACATTTGAGTTTCAGGCTTCATTCCCTTCAAAAAAAAGTTCATGCTAATGCAAAACCTGTTATCCTATCAACTTTCTAATTTGTAAGAGAAATATTTAAACACTGTCCCTATTTTTGGGCCTTTGTCCCACTTTTATGTAATGCTTTGGCCAGATTTCTTGCTCTAAGAGCTTGAAAGGTATGGGCGCACACTGTATCATCATGCACCACACCAGCAAAGTGCACCTAGCCCCTTACAACACCCTCTAAGTTCACCCCCAATCACAGACATTTACTGTTTACAAGAATATTACAAATATGTACATGCCCAACTTAATGATAACTCCAACAGCATCTAATAAATAATCAATCATGGGGGAACAGCAAAAGGATATTTGTGACCCAATGAATATAGTCCTCTCATAGATTCATTTATATGGTAGGAGCACATTTATTTCTCCCTACCTTTTGGGTCTGTCCTCTGTAGATCCATGAACTGGCTAGAGCCCCAAGTAGTAAAAACTTCCATGCAAGTAAGGAGCAAAATGTTAGTGGACAAAAAAGCTAAAAAAAATAATCCAAGTACACTGCGGTATCAAAGGAGGACCATCTCCTTGAGTCATAATCCAAGCAGTCATGTCCAGTGAAGATGAAAAATGAAAATCAAATGGTTAAGGCACAGCAGACATTTCTGAAACAAAGTGGTTATACCACTGGTGGAATGGTCTTCAATAAAAACAACTTCCAATAGGCAGGCTGCAGCCTGATAGTAGAAGATAAAAGTATGTCTTACCATTCCACAAATGCTTTGTTACTACTTTCTAAGTCAGTTTGTCTATAATATTTTTAAACTGTGTTATATTTGTTAATTTACATGGAGCTTTTCTCCTCAGGCCTCCATTGAAAATGGGCTCATTTCGGCTCAATGAACCTTCCCAGTTAACAAACTGCAAATAAATAAATATAAATAAATAAATAATGTTCCATCTGTGCTGTTGATCTTCACTAATCCTTGACTGTGGGCTCAGTTCCGAGCCTCGGAACCGACTTGGCCGTTAATTTTAGCTTGCACCTTCCAAACTCTCGAGCTAGGCTTTTACTCATAGTGCTCCTCTCAAAATTAGCTCAGATCGGGTTTGCCTAAATTAGTGGCAGACAAATAGCAAATAGGAAGAAGAGACCAGATACGCATCCCTAATATGAAGCCAGTTCTGAGGGAATTCAATCCACTAAGAGTCTCAAGCTGGGATGTCAAGGATTAGCGAAAATCGACAACACAGATGGAATGTTATGGTAAGACATAACTTCTTTATCTGATGTTGCCAATCTTCACTCAGTCCTTTACTGTGGAACAGGGACGTCAGCTACCTAATTCTTGGGAGGTCTCATGGAAGAATACTACTGAGCACCATCGAACTGAATGATGCACACCCTCTAGAGACCTGATCTAGTTTGCACTGAGTGATAAAGCTATGAAGAGAAGCCCTATTGGCTGCTGCACAAATGTCATCTAAAGAGGCTCTGGCATGAAAAACTGCAGAAGTTTCCACTGCTCTAGTTGAATGGGCCTTTTACTGGGCGTGAAAGGTGAAGCCCTTTCGACTGACAAATAAATGTGATACAGTCTCTAAGCCATTTCGTCAAGGTAACCTTTGAAACTGGATTACCTAAAGAAAGACAGGAAAAGATAAAAAACAATTTGTTAGATTTTCTGAAATCTTTTTTTTCTGTGAAGATAAAACAGTTGTCTATGGACGTCTAATAAATGAAGGGAGTATTCTCCTTTACTGGAAAAATTAGGGAAAAAGGCCAGTAGCTGAAGTATCTGATTGATATTAGAGTCTGAGACTACTTTCGGTAAAAAGGATGGATTAGTCCTAAGGAAGTCCCTGTCTTTAAGAAATATTATGTAGGGTGTTTTGCAGGATAAGGCCTGAATTTCAGATACACTTCTGGCAGAAGTGATAGCCACTAAAAATAAAGTTTTCCAAGTCAGAAACTTTAAGTCACAAATAGCTGATGGCTCAAAAAGAGACAAAGTAAGGCACTGAAGAACTAGGGTTAGATCCCAGAAAGGGGTGGGTTCTTTAAATGGGGGTCTTAGCATCAGGGCTCCCTTTAAAAAGGCTTTACAAAGTTTGTGTGACATAAGGGATGACCCATCAAAGCCGATATGGAAGTTCGGGATTGTCGCTAGAGGTACTGTAATTGTTTAAGTAGAAGAACCACATTGATTAAGGTTAGTTAAAAAGTCAAGCACTTTATGAACAGGCATCGTGTAAGGATTGAGTTCGTTTATAAGGGCCCAACTTGCACATTTTTCCCATTTACTTTGATACTGTTTCCTAGATGACGGTTTGTGATGGGTCACAATGATTTGACGGAAAGGACAGGAAAGGGAAGGATGCCTGGCAATCATGGGAATTGGAGAAGCCACTCCGTGAGCTTGAGATGGTGGAGGTTTGGATGAACCGTGCCCTTGGGATGAGACAGCAGATTCTTGTGCTGGGTCCAGTATCCATGGTTTCTGAAAAAGATGAGGCCAAAGGAAAAGAAACCAAACTTGTAGAGGTCAAAACAGGCAAGGAGGATTATCGAATTCTTTGACCTTTTGGCTTTATTTAGAAACTGGGATATTAAAGGAGTCAGGGAAAGGGAAACCAAACTTGTAGAGGCCAAAAGGGGCAATGAGGATTATCGAACCTCTTGGCTTTCTTTAAAAACTGGGAATATCAAAGAAGTCAGGGGAAAGGCGTGGAGAACAGCGTCTATGGGTGACTCCCCCAGAGGGGGGATTAAGGCAAAATAACTGCTGCACTTGTTCAGAAGTGAAGTAAAAAGATTGTAGCAAGGTTGGCCCCAGCAACAAAAAATCTGTTTTGCCACCACAGGATTGAGAGACCACTCATGAGGCATGAGAATGGTTCTGCTCAGCTTGTCCGCTATCACGATGGAGCTCCCCGGAATGTGCATTGCTGTGAGACAGAGGTTGGTAGAACTCACCCACTGCTAAACTCTGAGGGCTTCTTGACACAATGGGTAAGATTTGATTCCCCCTTACTTGTTAATATACCAAATTACCGACATGTTGTCTGTTTAAATTGCTACTGTTCCCAGAGGAAGGGCATCCTGGAATGCTTGCAGCGCTAACTGCACTGCCCTCATCTCTAGAATAGCCCCCCCCCCCCCCCCCGCAAAGGTAACCACCATGAAAAACTTCTCCAAAGCTAACTTTGGGCTCCTAAAAACAGAGGCAGCTAACTTCACGGCAGCCATGCAAATGGAGATCAGTTGCATGACCGCCGAATCATACACCAATGCACTGTATGAACACGTACACAAATGCATGGATCTCACCATACCCAATAGAACCAAGATGCTCTCCTCCAAAAAAAGGAAGCCAATTTGGTGGTCCCCTGCCATAAACAAACTCTACAACAGAAGGAGGAAACTGATGCGGAATAAGGTGAAGTCCCAAGACTGGAAAACTCCCTTATCAGCCTCAACAAAAAGTTCAGAGCCCTCATCAAATCCTCTAAAGCTAGCTATGAAAACAGGACTGCAGCAGATAGTAAAGACAACCACAAGGCCTTCTATAGTTATGTAGAGAGTCTCCACAGCAATACCCAGATTTTCTCTGAGCTACTGCACAATGGTACCTCCTACACCAAGCCAACAGATATTGCCAATATACTGGCCGACAGATTCAGTGCCAACTTTACCCCTCTCCGCCCCCAAGGGCCAGTCACAATACCAGTAGACTGCCAGGCACCAGTATTACTGCTGCACAGGTTAAAACACCACTGTCCAAAGCCAAGACTACCACTCATATGAGACCTGACAATATCCCTGGCTGTGTTCTACATGAACTACAGAGTGAACTGGCACCTCTCTGTGTGCCCTGTTCAATCAAAGCCTCACCTCAGGCTTTGTCCTTACCGAATGGAGCACTGCTACAGTCATCCCTCTCCACAAAGGAGGAGTGACTACAGATCCTGGGAACTATCGCCTCATTAACATGAGGAGTCCAATATGCAAAGCTATGGAATGCATCATCATGGACCTAATAAACAAGGATATAGGGAATCTCCAAACTCTGGATCCCACACAGTTTGGTTTTGTGAAGGGTAGATCATGCCTACTCAACTTGGTCAACTTCTTTGAGTCAGTCACCAGAGCTGTGGATGAAGGCAAGGTGGTTCATACAGCCTACCTTGATTTGGCCAAGGCCTTTGATACCATTCCCCATTCAGGAATCACAGAAACTGTCCCACAGGTAGAACCCACAGTGTGCAAGTGGCTGACTCCAAGTCAGACTGCTGACCAGTCACGACTGGAGTCCCACAGGGTTCGGTCCTGGGTCCTCTCCTGTTTTGTATCTACTTCTGAAGTTCAACCCAACACAAAGGGACTCTGGCTGACAAAGTTCGCAAATTATTGCAAGTTGGGAGCTATTATTAACTCCCTGAGTGATGCTGACATCCTACAGAAAGGCCTCACTGAGACCAGTGACTGGTGTCAGAACCACGGCCTTGAGCTCAATGCTAAAAAAATGTCGTCATCCCCTTTGGGAAAAAAAAACAGTTCTCATGAATTACCACATTGATGGTAATCCATTGAACACAGAAGGCATTATAAGAGATCTGGGAATACAGGCTGACAGCAACCTCTCTTTTGACCACCACATTGCCATTGTGGTCAGAAAGTCCTTCTATGTGGCACATCTCATTATTAAAGGTTTTGCATCCAGGAAGAAAGAGGTCATTGTTTCCCTATACTCTTCCCTCATTTGGCCAATCACCGAGTACAATTCCCCTTTTGACACCTGCAATAACTGGAGAGGCCGCAAAAGTTCCTCACAAATAGGATCCTAGGCCTTAAGCACTTGTCCTATATGGACAGACTAAAAAAACTTCAACTATTCTCTGTCTCATATCGTCTACTTAGAGGCGATCTCTGTTTGACTTACAAAGCCATGTCTGACCCAGCTCTGTTAGAAATGCTACATCTAAGGAAATACCAATCACTCCTCACCATACGCTCCAGAGACCTCAACCTCATTACCACAATCAACAGAACATGCTGGAGGGACAGGGTCATAACCCAGAGACTGCCCATGCTATGGAACAGATTCCCATACATGTCAAGCAGAGCACCTCACTGGCCATCTTCAAAAGAAATCTTGATGAGTGGATGGGAAATAGAAAATTCACCCCAGGGATCACTCCAGTGGCTTTACTCGACAGAGGCACTGGGAACTAAGGTCAGGTGGCATGATGCCACGCTAATCCTATGGGCTAGGCTTGTAAAGGCTCCAGGGTCATTAGCCTAGTACACACCTATTCAAGTTGGCCTCTAGTTGGGACCACGTGCCTTGGACTGCCCTTCCTAGATAATGCCGCCCCCATATCTAGGAAGCATCCATAGTCACTACGGCTCGGGGATGTGGAAGAATGAATGGTCAGCCCGAAAGAATTTCATTGGAATGGAGCCACCACAAAAGATCCTGTTTTCAGCGACTGGTAATTACGATTAGGTAAGAAACTGGTTGATGCATCAGAGACCACTGGGACACAAGTAACCATTGTAAGAGTCGCATGTGATATCTTGCTAAGGTGACAAAGAGTGATTGAGACTGCCATCGAGCCTAATGCTTGTAAAACTAATCTGGCTGTAACCCTTCTGCTTTGGATAATTTGGCTGACCTGAGATCTGATCCTTTGTAGTCTTTCTAATGGAAGTGAGCCAATCCTTGTAACAGTGTCTCACCGGGCCCCAATGAATTCCAATCGTTGAGAAGGCTGTAAATTTGACTTTTCTTAATTTATTGTAATGTCTACAGATGCACAGAGATGCAGAGTGTAATCTCTTGCCTGTACTAACTGACGTCTGATGGTAGCAGTGAAGAGCCAGTCGTCGAGGTATGGAAAAACTCGAAATCCTTGCAGTCTGACATGAGCTGCAACCAATGACATGCATTTGGTGAACACCCTGGAGGCTGAAATGAGTCCAAAAGACAGTGCTCTGAACTGGAAATGACTGGCTCTGAGCCAGAAGTGCAGAAACCTCCTGGAGTGTTTTTCCATTTTTGTGTGTTAATACGCGTCCTGGAGGTCTACAGAAAACATCCAATCATCTTTTTCCGAGAATGACAGTATCAACTGTACCAAGACCATCTGTAATTTGGTTTGCTGAACTGCCTTGTTAAACTGGCTGAGATCCAAGATGGGTCTCCAGTCTCCTGTTTTTTTGGGGCACTAAAAAAAACCTTGAGTAAGACCTGGATCCTATTTGGTCTGGTGGGACTTTTTGGATGACTCTGTTGTCGAGCAGTCTTCGAATTTCTATAACTGCTGCTTCCCTGTGACTGAGAGGAACATCCGGGAGTCTTTTTTGGGGTTTTGGATGTATAGATAGTGGGATTTTTGTAACCTCTGGATATTATTCCCTGCATTCATCTGTCTGAAGTTGTAAGTTGCCAGGCGGGCTGGTGCAAGGATAGTTGTCCCCGACTGCCTCCCAGAGGACGGAAATCGGGCCTACAATCAGTGATGCTGATAGGAAGTGCCAGAAAAAGAATCTCTGGACTCCTGGTTCTGCAGGCCACTTCTGCCTCTAGGGCGGCATTTTCCATTACATCCCCCTTTGCCAAAGTCTTTGTCAATTGAATCCTAGAAAGACCCTTGGGATTTTTTTAAACCATAGTCTCCCACTTCTCTGGTTCCTACAGTAAGGTCTCTGCAGAGTGGAGAAACATACATCAATGGCAGAGAGAGGCTTCCCATCTTTTTCACATCTGGTGAGAGTGTCTTTAACTTTGGGGACAAAAAGGGATGATCCGTCAGAGCGTTGACAGATGATGCTATAAATGGCTCCACAAAATCACACAAGCGTATCCAGGAATGTCTTCTAATGGCTATGCCTGAACCCGTCACTCTTGTCGTCCCTTCAGCTGCATAGGCAATCAGCCACATGGACGAGTTAAAAATCACTTCAAGGGTTGCGAGCTGCGAAGTAACTGATTCGTACCTCTTCAGCTACTGCTCCTGAGAGGGTATCCAAGAAATCTTTGGTCAGATCTCTCTGCAACTTCATGAAATGTGCTATGTAATTCAAGGACCTGAAAGCAAAGGTCGCTGAAGCATAAACACGCTTCCCAAACCTATCCATAGTCCTAGGCTCCTTGTTAGGAGGATGGATAGTTGGACTTTCCTCAGCAAGTTCCTACTTTGTGGCTACCGCTATCACAATGGCATCAACGGATATGCCTTTAGACCAGTGTTGCTCATCTTTAGTGGCTGAAAGGATCTGATCAGGTCTTTTGGGGATTGGTTCAAAAGAGTTGGGGATCCTCCATGCCCGCTGAGCGATCAGTTTAATGAGATCATCATGGGCCAGAAAGAGCCAAGAAGTAGAGGGTTGGGCACAAAAAGCCTGCAGGTATACTGACTCCTCAGAAGAAGGCTGGAGGAAGACCAGCCACCCCTCAGTTTTAGGATTTCCAGGATGTCCCCAAAGGAAACATCATCGGGGGTAACCTGGGGGAACCATCCCATTCAGCAAAATCAGTATCCTCAATGAAGACTCCTCTGGGGAGACTAAGTACTTCCTCTTGCACTTTTTCTTCGCAGGTACTTCTTTGGAAGAATGCTCCAGGGAAGTATCCGAAGAGGAAACCACCAAGGTGGGTTTTCCTGGGGCTTTTCTGCCCTCTGTCCCGGGAATGAAACCAATGGGATCTCCGGACGAGGGGATGTGGAGATCTGTCCTAACAGGGATTCCAGAGACTGAGAGTCCCCATTGGACAAAGCCTTCTTCATGATCCAGAAGCAGCATCCCCCCCACCCCCACGTAGAGGGATGGGAACCCAGAACCAAAACAGACTCCTTCAGAACTAAGGTTCCACCCTGTACCAACGAGGTGACCCCCAAAACAGAAGCCTGAGTCAATCCTACAAAGGCCAAAGCACCACTGTTCATAGATGGCTCCAAAGTTAAAGAAGTTGATCCATGCATCTTGGACCCGACTAAGGAGTCTCAACCTGGGAGGTCTCTGTCGCCGAAAGGACGGAGGAACTCAAGGCAGGTCTTGGTACTGGAGACAAAGTTGTTACCAGAACCGAGACAGTCAATGCCAGGAAAGTCAGAAATGAGGGCTCCAATGTCTCAATAGGAGTTGGAGGAGAAACAGGTGGTGTCGTAGTAGGACTGGTTTCGATGCCAGCTTGGTTAGGAACCAAAGACAACCCCTTCGCCATGAGGAACTGATCCACCAGTCTCATGATGTAGGCCTCAGAGAGACTGTTAGTGGACCAAACCGATGCTGTTGATGGGGTCTGACATCGACAAAGAGGCTGGGAGGTGTATCCTTAAAAGGATCGACTGAAGTAGAGTACCTGGAGCTTTTCTGTTGGTGCCGAGGAAGCTAAAGTTGGTTCTGAAATTATTGTCGGTGTCGTTTGTTCTTTGCCTTTCAGTGCTGTGGAACTCATCGGCACCAAAAGGTGCTTTGAGGCCTTCGTAGAAGGTTCCAAAACACTTGGAACCAAAGAAGGACATTTCCTAGAGTAAAAAGATGATTATGATGATGAAGAACTGACTTCTGTTTTTGACAAAGTCGCTTTTCAAAAGGCCCTTAAGAATGAGCTTGTTCTTATGTTCTGTAAGTGTCCTGGTAGAGAAAGCATGACAAATAGTACAGTTCTCTTGTAGATGAACATTTCCTAAACAGTACATACATAGGCACATGAGGTGCCTTTGGATGATTTGGCTGGAGACTCAGCCTATTCAGCCATAGTGAAAAAATGTTAAATAGCCACACACACAAAGCTGACAGGAAATAAAGTATTTTATTTTTTGTTTTTTTTTTTAAAGAGAAAAAATACCAACTGTGGTAAGAAATAATACCATAAAAAGGTGAAAAGGGAGTACCAACAATGGTACTACGAAAGGAGTACCAACGGTAGAGTAGAAAGTGAAAGAGGGAAATACAGTTGTGTACACTTACCATAAATGTAGATGTTCGGGTGTATTCACTGTTGCAGTCATTACATTTGGGTTATCTGCTTGCAGTAGCCCTCAGTCGGCCTGATTAACAAAGTCCTGGGTCCTGTGTCGGTTGCTGTCCCTTCTTCTATGACGTCAGGTCGTCAGGGGTATAAAACATGCAGCCGATGCCATTACATCAGTTTTTCTTGCCCCAGATGACAGGTGTGTCCCCCCACTGGGAAGCAATTAAATCTATAATACAAGGATATACCTCCAACAAAAATGCAAATACACCAAAAAGCTTTTTGAGCATAGTAAGTGAAAGTAGCAGTATATCCAAAAGAAGAAAGGGGGCTGGAGGGAGGGTAACCAGGACTGCAACAGTGAATACACTCGAACATCTACATTTGTGGTAAGTGTACACAACTGTACAATGTTCTTCCTGTTTCACTGTTGCAGTCATTACATTTGGGTAGATTCCCAAAGTTATTGTTGGGAGGAGGAATTTAAATAGAATTAGGACCAGATATAAGGCCCTGCAAGACTGCAGTGGCAAAACCAGCTCTAGATTTAGAGAAAATTGGCAAATGATAATGCTTGGTGAATGTATGTACAGAACTCCAGGTAGCAGCTTCTAGGATGTCCCTTGTAGGATCGCCCCTGAGAAAGGCTGTAGAGGTAGATGCAGCCCTGGTTGAATGAGGTCTAATGCCCTGTGGGATAGCTTTTCCATGGTGCTTATAGCAGAAATGAATGCACTGGCCTATCCATTTTGAAATGGTTTGCTTAGAAATAGCTTTCCCCCTCTGCCCCTGCAGCAAATGCCACCAGCAGTTGGTCAGATTTCCTTTGAGGTTTAGTCCTGTCCAAGTAGAATCTAAGTTGTCTGTGCGTATCTAAGGAGTGCAGTATCCATTCCCCTTTGTTCTGTGGGTTAGGAAAGAAGGTAGGCAAATGAATGGACTGATTAAGAGCCACAATGGATACCACCTTGGGCATGAAGGAGGGATTGGTTCTGACGGACACCCTGTCCACATGAAAGATGATGAAAGGCTCCACTGCCATAAAGGCCTCTAACTCAGATACCCTTCTTGCAGAAGTGATTGCTAAAAGGAAAGCTGTTTTCCAGGAAAGGAATTTTAAATCTGCAGTAGCAGCTGGCTCGAAAGGAGGAAGAGTGATTTTCTCCAAGACAAAGTTAAGGTCTCAGGCTGGAGTTGGATCTCTCCTCGGTGGCCTTAAATCTTTGGCCCCTCTGAGGAACTGCTTAAGCAGTGGGTTAGAGAAGAGGGGAGGCTCTGTGCTATAATGAGCTGAAACTGATGAGGCATGAATTTTGATGGAGGAAAAGGACAAGCCCTTAAGAAGCATCTCAGTCAAATATTGTAGAATCTGAGGTAAATGGGGCACTGCTGCGCTCATCCCTTGAGATTGGTTCCAGGTACAAAATCTTTTCCATTTTGCAGCATAAGATTTTCTAGTACTAGGTCTCCTGGCCTCTAAAATTATATCCATCACCGATATACTGAGGTGTGGTAAAGGACAGACTAGGTAATTAGCCAGGCTGCTAGATTCAGGGTTTGCAGCTGAGGGTGCAGAATCTGGTTCTCCTGCTGAGACAAAAGGGAAGGAGTCTGAGGCAGGTGCCATGGGGCCAAGCGTGACACACTGCTCAGGAGGGGGTACCAGTGTTGGCGTGGCCAGTCTGATGCAATTAAAATCATCCTTAGCTTGTCATGTTTGATCTTTAGTAGTACCTTGGAGAACAGAGGCAGAAGAGGAAAGGCATAAACTGATAGGTTTTTCCAGCTGAAGGATACAGCATCCACTTTCCAAGCTAGTTTGCGGGAATCCTTGTGTAAAATTTGTCCAATTGATGGTTCTGGGGGGAGGCAAACAGGTCTATATCTGGGCTCCCCCATTTGCTTGTCAACATGTTGAAAATCCTTGGTTCCAGTTTTCACTCGTGTGGTCCATGAGGTTTCTGCTTAGTCCATCTGCCAGTGTATTTAGTTTTCCTGGCAGGAATTGAGCTTGTAGATTCACTTGGTAGCTCAAGGCTGTGTTCCACAATGCCATGGCTAGTCTGCAGAGGGGGTTAGAGTGTGTACCGCCATGCTTGTTTATGTACCACATGACCGTGGTGTTGTACATCTTTACCATTAGTTTTCCTGGAAGAATGTGGTCCTTGAAGGCTGACAGAGCATTCTGTACAGTTAACATTTCCTTTTAATTTATGTGTAGTGCATTTGACTTGGGTTCCATTTGCCCTGAATGCACTTCCCTGTCAGGTGAGCTCCCCATGCATAGTCTGATGCGTCTGTTGTTAAGGTTTGGGCGGCAGGGGGTAGTGTGAATAGTAATCCCTTGTTTTGGTGGCAGGCCTCTGCCCACCAAAGGAACTATAGGCATAGGCAAGGTATGATAGGAATCATAGCTTCTAGATCCTGTGAATGTTGTCACCATAGGCTTTTGAGATACCGTTGCAGTCTCCTAATATGCAGCCTTGCATATGGAATTAGAAGAATGCAGGAGGTCATGAACCCCAAGGCATGCAGCCTTGCAGATAACTGGGTTTTTGTGGCCACTTGTTTGAAGTAGGTTGTCAAATGAGTCCGTTTCTCTGGCATGAGGAAAGCCATCTGGGAAGTTGTGTTCAAGCTGGCAACCAGGAATATATTTTGTTGACAGGGTACCAGCTGTGATTTCTTTTTGTTTATTGTGTACCCCAGACATGTCAGTACCCTCTGAACAAAGGCCAGACGATGCAAAGTATGTCCTAGTTTTCTGCCTGAATTAGACAATCGTCCAGGTATGGCTATATTTGAATATTTTTTTGCCTGCAGAATGCAATAACTGGAGCTAGGCACTTTGTGAATACCCTGGACACAGTAGATAAGCCAAAGGGCAGTGCAGAGAACTGATAGTGCATGTAGCTTGCTTTGAAGTGTAGGTATCTTCAGCAAGATTCCCTAATAGGGATGTGCAGGTATGCTTCTTTTAAGTCTAGTGTTGCCAACCATGCATCTTTGCCTAGCATAGGAGGCAGTTAGTGAAGAGTCAGCATCTTGGATTTTGGAATCACTAGAAAGGTATTTAGAGTTGAAAGGTCCAGGATAGGATGCCATGTATTGCCTTTTCTGGGTACCAGGAAAAAGTCTTGAAAAGAAACCTTGTCCCTTTCCCTCTTCTGGTACCGAAACGGAATAGCCCCCATGCTTAAGAGAGAGTACGTGATTTTGGGCCTCTGCCCACCTGCTTGATGTTGGTAATGTGTGGAAGTGAAATCTGTATTCTTGGGACACTATATTTAAAACCCATTTGTCCTGGGTAATGAGTTCTCTGTTTTTGGCCTGCAGACCAATCTTTCCGCCTAAAAGAGCATTCATTTGGGAAGTGCTTGGAAGTTTTAAAATCAAGTAATTGAGACAGTTTTCCACAGGGGGAGTCTTACTACTCCCTGATTTGGGTGTCGAAACCCCCCAATGCTTAGTCTTGTGTGTCCCCTGGGATTGAAACCTAAGGTTTCTGCTGTGTCTCGGTTTGGCTTGAGAAGACCTGGAAGGGGCTGGAAAGGACAAATTCTTAGAGGGCCAGTGCCTACTAAATATAGGAGGCTAAACTTGTAAGAAATCTTTAACAGTTTGCATAGATTTAGCTTTATCTTCCATCTTTTTAAGAACTTCCTCAGCCTTGTTGCCAAACAAGCGGTCCTGATTTAAGGGAGCATCCAACAATTTAGCTTTAACATGATTAGGCAAAGATTGCACCTTAAGCCAAGCATGCCTTTTGAGCACAGACCCAGTAACAGCAGCCCTGCAAGAGGCCTCTAATGAATCAAATCCACATTGCAAAGTATGTTTTCCAACCTCTTTAGCAGAATGCATTAAATCCTGTAATTCTTTATTTTCTGCACAGTCAGGAATCAACATAATTTTCTGTTTAAGCAATCTAATAACATGTTGCTGATACTTTAACATATGAAACTGGCAGTTTAAAGCCCTAATGGCCAAGGTTGCAGAAAATTGTGGCAAATGCATTTAGTGTTTATGTAACAAGTTTTTTAAGTTCCCTTGGGAACTTTTGTCTTTAATTGTCCCACAATTTTACATTTTGTGATATTGCTTTTAATTTATTATGCAAATGTTAATTGATTTATTAGGGGTGGCTATTTATTTGTTTGGTTATTGTGGTTTCTTTGTTCTGAGGAAGTCTCTGTAACAGAGAGGAAAGCGCTTAACATTTTTGAACAAAAATTGGTGTCCTTTGGATTGTTCGCATCCTGCTGGTAGTTTTTTGTGGTTTTACTATATTATTGGTGTTCTTAAAAATATCAAAGCCAGTGATTGCTTTAATTTAATCTTCAACTCTCTAAAAGAATCAATTAATACACTCGTCATTCCTACTGAATCTTCTACATTGGTTGTCTTATGCTTCTCAAGTCCTTATATGAAAAAGAAGTTATGCCCTTATCATAACGTTCCATCTGTGTTGTTTGCATTCATTCATTCATTACTGATGGGTGTCGGTTCCGTCCTCAGAACCGAGTCGGCCATGTAACAAATTCTTGAGTTAAGCTTTATCCATAGTGCCCTTCTCCCTGCTACCTCAGATCAAGTTTGCCCATGATAAAGAAAGCAGAGGCTTTTTCTGAGCAGGTCCCCTAATGCGGGATTTGGACCAAATCTGAACCTCCAGGAACCCCTTGGAGAGGGAAGGAGGGTGGGATGTAATGAATGAATGAAGATGAACAACACAGATGTAACATTATGGTAATGACATAACTTCTTTATCTGATGTTGTTAATCTTCATTCATTCTTTACTGATGTGACAGAGTCCCTAAGCTACTTTATATCCTGGGAGCCTCTAAGGGAAGAATGTCCCCGAATACCATTGAACCAAAGGATGCTCTCCCCCTGGAGACCAAATCCAATTTGTAATGAGTGATAAAGGTATGAAGGGTAGCCCAAGTTGCAGCTGCACAGATATCATCCAATGAAGCCTTTGAATGAAAAGCAACAGAAGTCACCACTGACCTGGAGGAGTGTGCTTTAACCTTGCCTGGTAGAGGAATTTTATTATGTTGGTAAACAAAAGATATACAGTTTCTCAGCCAGTTAGATAAGGTCACTTTAGAAAAAAGAAGTTATGTAATTACCATAACGCTCCATGTGAGTTGTTCATCTCGCCGTTATTCTTACACAAGGGTAAGGAGCCGAGCCATCGGCTCCGAGGCAGCCGCTTTACTAGCTAAAGATCTTAGAGTAGCTCGAGGCTAGGCCCCCTATCCCATGATGCTCTCCGTCCTACCCCAGATCTAGTTTGCTGAACTCAGCATGAGCAAGTATAACTCACCAATACTCCAGCCGGAGTAGGAACTCCCAGACAAGACTACCAGACCCCAAGTCTGCCCGTTCTTCGAGAACCTGGAGGGGAAGGTGGGTGGGAATGTAAGAACAAAGGGAAGATGAACAACTCACATGGAACGTTATGGTAAGTACATAACTTTTTTATGTGAAATTGTTCAGTCTCGCCGTTTATTCTTACACATGGGTAGCGTCTCAAGCACTCTAATCCTGGGTGGCTCACAGGAGTATATTCCGGATGACAGTGGAACCAAAGGAAGCCCTGGCCCTGGAGGCCCTGTCCCTCTCCAATGAGTGATAATGGTATGAGGCTTAGACCAAGTGGCAGCTGCACATATAGTGTCCAAAAGTAAACAAGACATATAAGCCGAAGACATTGAGACAGCTCTAGTCGAATGAGCCTTCACACCATGTTCTAATGTTTGGTTCGCTGAAGAGTAGATAAACATGATGCAGTCAGTTAACCACTTGGAAAGGGTAACTTTAGAAATGGGTAACCCTTTCTTGGTGTCAGCATAAGAAGCAAAAAGTTGGTCAGATCTTCCAAACTCCTTTGTCCTGTCCAAATAGAATCTCATTTGTTGTGGACATCAAGTTTATGCAACATATATTCTAACTGATTAGAATGATTACTGAAAAAGGTAGGAAGTTCAATAGTTGGGTTCAGATTGGTCTCGGAAGACACCTTTGGCAAAAAGGAATGATTAGTCCTCAGAGATACCCTGTCTGGATGGAACATGAAATACAGTGGTTTGACGGAAAGGGCCTGAAGCTCACATACCCTACGTGCTGAAGTAATGGCCATCAAGAAAATAGTCTTTCATGACAGAAACTTCAACTGACAGGATGATGCAGGTTCAAAGCGGGAAAGAATAACACGGGACAGCACAAAGTTTAGATTCCAGGAAGTAAAGGGCTGTCTAACAGGCAACCTGAGATGAAAGGTGCCCTTAAGAAAGACCCGACCTAATCTATGAGACATTAAGTTAGAACCTTCAGTCCTGAGGTGAAAATTCAAGATGGCAGCTAATTGGACTCTAATAGTGGCAGCTGCCTCACCTTCATGAAAAAGCTTAGAAAGGAACTCCAGGATACTAGCAATCGGGGCAACATAAGGATCAATGTTATTCTGAGAGGCCCAAAAAGCAAATTGCTTCCATTTACTAGCATTCAACTTCCTGGTGGAAGCCTTATGCGAAGATACAAGAATGTGCTGTACCTTCAAAGAAAAATCGAGTGACCTGGCTAGGTAGGGAATTGGAGCTGTCAGTCTGAGGGAATGAAGGGAGGGATGGAGGGCCCCTGACAAATGTGTCAGTAGGTCTGGAACTGGGTCCAGAATCCAAGATTCCTCCAGTTGAAAGAGTCGGAGGAAGGGGAACCAAATCTGACGAGGCCGAATAAGGGATATTAAAATTACAGTCCTTCTGAGGGTTTTGGCTTTCTGCAAGAACTTCGGAATCAGGAGTATAGGTGGAAAGGCAAACAGGAGTCCCGGGGGCCAATCGTGTACGAGTGAGTCATTTGGGCTGTCCCATGGTGGGGGATTCAGGACAAAGTAGCTTCTGCATTTGGCATTCATAGGGGATGCAAATAGGCCACAGAAAGGCTGGCTACATCTGTGGAAAATCATCTCCGCCACTTCGTTTTTGAGAGACCACTCGTGTGGAACCAGAATAGCTCTGCTCAATTTGTCAGCTATAGGTTCATAGGTTCATACTAGGCTATCTGCCCTAGGGCATTTATAAGCCTAGCCAGAGTGTGTTTGGCTTTCGCCACCCATTTTAAATTAATTTTGCTATGCCCTTTTTCGAGGTTAGTAACCTGTTCCTCTGTCTAACAGTGACACAGAAGTGATACCCGGGGTAAACCTACAATCCCCCATCCACTCATCAAGATTCCTCTTGAAGAGAGGAAATGAGGGACTCTGCCTAACCTGGACTGGGATTTTATTCCAGAGTGAAGGGAGCCTCTGGGTTATGAATCTGTCCCTCCAACATGTCCTATTTATTTCAGTGCTGAGGTTCAAGTCTCTCGACCGCGTAGCTTGATGGGATTTGGATTTTCTGAGGTGCAGCATGTCCATTAATTCCGGATTGGACATGGCTTTATACGTCAGGCACAGATCGCCTCTGAGCAGGCGGTATGCCATTGAGTAGAGCTGGAGTTTCTTTAACCGGGCAGCATATGGCATCTGTTTGAGCCCTTTGATCCTCTTGGTGAGGTACTTTTGGGGTCTTTCCAGTTGCTGCAGGTGTCTGGTAAGGTACATCCCAAAAGGGGCATTGTACTCAATTATGGGCCTGATGAGGGAGGAGTAAAGAGGCACGATGACCTCCCCTGATCTAGATGTGAATCCCTTCATGATTAGGTGGGCTATATAAAATGTTTTTCTAACCACTTTGGCCACGTGTATGTCAAATGAGAGATTGCTATCAACTTGGGTCCCCAAGTCCCTAATTACTTCTTCCGTACTTAATGGATTACCACCTATGTGGTAATTTGTGGGCACTTTGTTTTTGCCAAAGGGGATGATTATACACTTTTTGGTGTTTAGCTTGAGGCCATGGTTCTGGCACCAGTTGTTTGTTTCTATGAGGCCCTTTTGGAGGATGCTTGTGTCGGCTGGAGAGTCGATTATGGCGCCCAGTTTGCAGTCATCTGCAAACTTGGTCAGCCACAGTCCTTCCGTGTTGGCCTGTACCTCCGAGAAATATATACCGAACAAGAGAGGTCCCAGGACTGAGCCTTGTGGGACGCCACTTGTAACTGGTTTGGAGTCTGGCATGGCTCCAGCAATTTAACCATGTGGGTTCTGTCCTTAAGCCAGTTTGCAACCCATCTAGTGACATAGGGGTTTATATTTAAGCTGGTTTGCTTATCTTTAATGCCTGAGTGGGGTACTGTATCGAAGGCTTTTGCGAGGTCCAGGTAGGCTGTGTGGACCACCTTCCCCTCGTCAATGGCCTGGGTGACTGTTTCAAAGAAATCGACCATGTTTAAGAGGCAGGATCTGCCCTTAACAAAGCCAAACTGGGTAGGATCCAGTGTCTGTAGGTCCCCAATATCTTTATTTATGAGGTCCATGATGATCCTTTCCATAGCTTTGCAGACCAAGCTAGTCAGGCTTATGGGGCAATAGTTTCCAGGATCCGTTGAGGCACCACCTTTGTGGAGAGGGACCACTGTTGCTGTACGCCACTCTTTGGGTACATATCCTGTGGTAAGGCTGAGATTGAACAGTAGTTTTATGTTTGGGTTTAGCTCTTCTTGGAGTTCATGTAGGATGCAGCCCGGGACACCGCCTGGTCCCATTGATGCTGTGTTTTTGCTTTGGAGAGGGCGGCTCTTACCTGAGCATCTGAGATGTCAGGGGCAGCACTCTGCTGGGATAGATATTTGCCCTTTTGGTGGGGAGTTTGCGCTGAACCTGTCAGCTAGGATGTTGGCAATGTCTGTGGGTTCGGTGTATTTTTTGTCATTTTGGACTAATTCTGAGCATATCTGGGAATTCCCACCCAGGTTCCTAACATAACTAAAGAAAGCCTTGTGATTATCCTTAGTGTCCTGTGCAATTTTTCTCTCGAAGCTGGCCTTAGACGATTTTATGAGTGCCCGTAGTTTTTTGCTAACAATGATCAGAGATGCCTTCCCTTTTTGGGATTTTGCTCTATCATGTAGTAGCTTCCTCCTTCTATTGTATAGTTTGTTTATGGCTGGAGTCCACCAGACAGGACGTCTGCCTTTGGAAGATTGGGTCTTGGTTTTATTTGGGATTGCATGATCCATGCATTCCTGAAGGTGTTCATAGAATGCGTTTATAAAGGATTCTGCGGTCTGGGACGTATTTTCCACAGGCCCAGGGGCTTTGAAGGATTCCACCTCGGTTTTGAGGAGTGTGAAATTTGCTTTAGAGAAGTTTTTCACTGTGGTTTTCTGGGCAGAGGGTGGGGTCGAGATGTGAATATCCAGTGAGATTAGTTTATGGTCTGATCTTACCAGTGAGGGATACACTTCTGGTCTGGAGCATAGAGTCCCCATGTTGGTGATGATCAAGTCAAGTATGTTTTCCCCTCTTGTGGGAGTGGTAACAAGTTGTTTCACAGCATTTGAGTTAATAAATTCTAGGAACCTTTGAGCTAGGGTGTTGGAGCTAGAGTAATGCTCTCAGTCTATGTTTGGGTAGTTGAACTCGCCCAATATAATGGTGTTTGGAGAGACCTTCATATTTTCCAGTGTTCTCAGGAAGGCTGAGTGGGGTTCCAGGGTTTGGGAGGGTGGTCTGTAGCAGGCTATAAACTGGAAGGCAGTTTTACCCACTGTTAGTTGCACATGGATAGTCTCTGATGCTTCGTGCTGTGCCACCAACCTGGACGTGTGGGCATCTTTGACGAATATTGATACTCCCCCTCCTTTTCTGGTTCGGTCCAAGTTTTGGGGCCGAAAAGCATGGTATGAGGTATAACCTGGTAGTGCTGGGGTGCTCTCGGGAGCCTTGAACCAGGTTTCTGTTACTGCACAGATAGCGATGTTCTCCATGCTAAGGAGAGTTTTGAGTGCATGCATCTTGAGGTTTAGAGTTCTGGCGTTGAGTAGCATTACTCTTAGTTTCTTATCCCTTGTGATACCTATGGAGGTGGGTTTGTCTTTTGAGCCTTGCCTAAAAAAGGCACTATGGGGGTAGCAAGAGCCTTTGCCAATATCCGAAAGCCCAGGGGTGACAGGTGCAAGCCGTCCTTAGCGAAGCATCGTGGCTTGTCGAGCATGTCATCCCAGGCTGACAGGCATTGGATCCCCTTTGAATGACACCAATACTTAAGCCAGTTGTTGAAATTAATCATCTTTTCTTCATATTGTGGCATCATTCTTGGTCTGGGTAAGATGCTACTCAAGATCAGGGTCATACCGGCCTGGGCTACATGCTCAGAGAGATCCTCTATGTCTCTTTTCATGTAGTCCAGGGAGGTACGTCTCAGGTCATTCACGCCAGCATGGACAATGACGGAGTCATATTTGTACTTGCCATGGAGTGACCTGAGTGCTTCTGTTATGTGGCAAATCCTAGCGCCCGACAGGCAGCTCACCATGACCTTCTTCTTGTTCAGCCTGGTGAGCGGGACGTCAGTGTGCCTGACGATAGAGTCACCTATTACAAGTGTATCAGGTGTGTTGTTTAGCCTTAAGGGTTGTGACTGTTCGGCACACTGGCTTTGTGAGCTATGTGTTGCACGTGTTTTGTTTTTGGGGTAGCGGTTGCTTGGATGTCTGCTTTGGAGGTCTCTGCTGCTTAGGCAGATTTTTATTTAGAGCCTCCGTGTATGTTTTTGTGTGTTTATGTGTTTGGTTTGCTGTCGTGGTAGGTCTATGTGAGACTATCACGTTGGATTTCCCCGGAATATGCATTGATATCAGAAAGCACCCGGTGGACACAGCCCACTGCCAAATTCTTAAGGCCTCTTGATACAGGGTATAAGACTTGGTTCCCCCTTGCTTGTTGATGTACCAGACTACCGACATGTTGTCCGTCTGTATAGCAACCATCCCTAGAGGCAGAGAGTCATGGAAGTGCTGTAACGCCAAAAGCATTACTCTCAGCTCCAGAACATTGATGTGCAATTGTGACTCTGTCTCCGACCAGGTGCCTTGGGCTGTTCTTTCCTGAAAAAGCCTCCCCCCTCACCCTATTTCAGAAGCGTCCGTGGTCACCGTGGCTGATGCCAGGGGGAGAACAAATGGTCGACCCACTGTAACTTGCTGGCTGGTCAAACACCAGCGAAGATCCTTCTTGCAAGAGTCCGTAATCATGATTAAGAAAGACATAGGAAGTTGTTGGTACGACCACTGGGTGAAGAGTAGCCATTGAAGAATCCTAATATGCATACGTCTCAGAGGAACTGCCATGGTGCCTAGGAGTTTCAGTACTTGATGGGTCGGTACCTTCCTTCTCTGCAGAATGTCGGAGACCTGGTTTCAGAGAATGGCTATTCTGTCCTTGGGCAATCTTTTGGTGGTGGTGGTAGTGTCTAGTTCTGCTCCGATAAAGGAGATATGCTGCGATGGCGACAAAGCAGACTTTTTGAAATTGATAGTGATGCCTAGCTGAGAGCAGAGACTGAGAGTGTGTTCCCTGGACAGAATTAGTTGATGCCTGGAGGTGGCGGTAAGGACCCAGTCATGCAGATACGGAAACACCCGGAATCCTAGACCTCAAGTGAACCGTAACCACTTCCATGCATTTGGTAAACACTCTGGGGGCTGTGGCGAGTCCAAGGGCAGTGCTCGGAATTGGTAGTGACTGGCTCCCAGCCGGAAACACAGATGCTCTCTGGATGATCTGGCCATTTTGATGTGGTAGTACGCATCCTTGAGAACTATGAAACACATCAAATCACCCACTCCGAGGAATGGGAGGATAGACTAAAGCATGACCATTCGGACCTTCTCCTTCTTTACAAATGTGTTGAGTCTGCCAAGATCCAAGATGGGCCTCCAGTCCCCTGTCTTCTTTGGAACTAAAAATAATCTGGAGTAAGTTCCGGATCCTATTTGGTCTGTTGAGACTGGCTGGATGACTCTCTTTTCCTGCAGCTTCCCGATTTCTATGGCTGCTTGATCCCTGAGACTGGGTGGAACGTCTGGGATCTTCCTGCGAACAGGTGGTTTTTCTAGAAAGGGAATAACGTATCCTCTGGTAATGATAATTTGTACCCAAGAATCTGTTGTAATTCCTAGCCAGACATCCGGATACAAAGCCAAGCGACCCCCGACTGCATCCAGAGCAGGACAGCTGGGCCTCCTTTCAGGAGCGCTGATAGGGCTTACCAAGGAACTAATTCACGTCACCCAGGTTTTGCGGACCCCCTCTTCCACCAGGGCAGCATCTTCCATTACTGCCCACTCCTCTGCCCCTGGGGGGGGGGTTCACTACGTGTGCTCTGGAAAGCTTCTTAGGACTTCCGGAACCACATTTTTCCAGCTTTCTGCCCTTTAGGGTATGGTCTGTTAGGAATGAAAAATGGACTCCTATTGCAGATAGAGTCTTTCCCTCTTGCTCACACCTAGTGAGAGTCTCCTTAACTTGGGGCCCAAAAAGAGGCGAGCCATCAAATGGGGTGTTGACAAAGGAACACTTGAAGGCTTCCACAAAGGAGCACAAGCACATCCAGGACGGTTTCCGACGAGCTATCGTTGAACCCGGTGCCCAACTCAAACCATCGGCTGCATAGGAAATGAGCTGCATGGATGAGTTCACAATGGAATTAAGGGTATTAAGTTGCGCCGTCACATTGTCAGGGACAGCTCCATATGTATTACTCTGTAGAGTATCTCCAAGCTCTTTCAGGAAATCTCTTTGAAGGTGGGTGAAATGAGGCAGATAGTTAAGCGATCACAGGGCAAATGTCGCAGAACTAAAGATGTGTTTCCCATATATGTGCATGGTCTTAGAATCCCTATTAGGAGGATGGACAGTGGAAGAGGTTTCTGACATCTCTTTCTTGCTGGCCGCCGCCACATTAACTGGGCTCTTAGTAAGGAACAGCTTGTCTTGGGGGGAAGTGATAAACTTGTTGGGCCTCCAAGGGACTGGTTCCATGGATTCAGGAGACTCCCACGCCCTTCGAGTGACCAGTTCCATTAACTCGAAGGGCGGAGTCACCCAGGAAGTGGAAGGTTGAGATCCAAAGGCCTTCAGGAGCATCGACTCATCTTCAGTAGGGCTAACGGACTGCCAGTCACCCCTCTGCTTCAGGATTTCCAGGATATATGCGAAGGAGATATCCTCCGAGGGGGACCATGGGGACCCTTCTGATTCCTCTAAGTCGGTGTCTGATGTCAAAGATTTCTGAGGGGAATCTAAGTGTCTCCTCTTGCACAATCTCTTCCTGGCAAAATCATCAGCGGGAGCTTCTGGTGAGGTTTCAGTAGAGCAGGGGTCACCCAATGGGTTTACCTGAGGATCCGGGTCTCGACACTTCACAGGGACCTGTGGTATAGAGGCAGAACGCGGCACAATAGGGGAGGAAGAGGAAGGACCTGATGATGTGTGTGTCTTAGATAACATAACCCTCCTCATGGCATCGAAGTCACCGCTGCTTTGACCCGAGGAAGCTGCCAATTCCGAAGAAGGCGACAACTTCCCTGGCGCAGAGACAGCGGCCTCCAAACCACAGAATGGAGCCGAGCTCATCCGCACCGAAGCCCCGAGGGGGAGGGTCAGAACCGACGCATCAGTTTGACTCTCCTCCCCAGAACCGACGAGAGTGTCGCCACAGAGACTCTTCCAATGGAGCCGAAGAAGTCAGGGTTGACGGAGCCAAAGGCACTGGAACAGGCCTCAGCTCCACAACCATCAGATCCACCTCCGCCGGCTCCGAAGGCCCTGCTCGGCTCGGAGGAGGAGTAGTCACGGCCAGAGGGTCGGTCCCAGGCTTTGAACCCTGTTGGATCGAAGTTGACAGTAATTTAGCCAGTGCCGGGATCTTCAGAAGCCTCTGCACCACCCGGTCCACATCAACATCGGAAAGGGTCCTGGAAGATCAGGTTGAAGGAGCCGAAGATGACACAGACCTAAGGATTGGAGACTTCAGAGTTTCGGAGACCGGGGACTGGCTCTGAAGACTGCGGAGCTGGCAACCACACCTTCACAGAAGGGCTCGGAGCCGATGACCTGGACTCCGAAGACACCTTCAAGGACTTCGCCCCTTCGAGGACTTGGGAGGTCTGGTCAGCCTTCTCCAGAGTTTCTTGAAAGTCTGGGTTCAATAAGCGTCTATCTACCAGCTTCCTTCTCCTTTCTAATAAAACCCTGCTGCTGAAGGAGTGGCAGATAAAGCAATCTTCTTGGAGGTGTACAGGCCCCAAACAATAAACACAACTGACATGTGCATCTGCAATGGACATCATCTGTCCGCATTGGCACTTCTTGAAGCCAGTCTTTTGCTTCTCTTTCTGATCCGACATGATATCTAATAGATACTAAACTCACACAATGAAGTTGTCAGAGCCCTGACTACATTTCAAGTTACAACACAAGAATATAGCAAAACAGCACACCGGAAAAAACAATCTAAGTTGGAGATCCCTACACAACTAAGGGAAAAACATAAGTGTAACAGCAAACACACTAACTACTTGCACTCTATTATATATATATATATATATATATATATATATATATATATATATATATATTAAACTGATATATCGGGATAGGGGAAACAAAAAACAATGGTTGAAAGTTGACCTCAGCTACAAATATTATAACAGTAATTCAAACTTTTATTTACTATTTCTCAAAGAAAAAACGGCCAGAGGCTCCGAATACAACCAGGAATCTAAATTAAAGAATATAAAGGCTAACCACCCAAATATTACCAGCACTTAGCAAGAAAAAATCCTACAGTAAATATCTAGCAAAAATATAATACATTTTTATCCAAAAAAGGTAAGTAATAAACACTACTGGCCCGAGCTCTTTGAAGACCTTCGGATCAGTTGCAGCAGCAAACTAGATCTGGGGTAGGACGGAGACCATCATGGGACAGGGTGCTTGGCCTTGAGCTACTCTAAGATCTTTAGCTAGTAAAGCGGCCAACTCGGAGCTGATAGCTCGGCTCCGTACCCATGTGTAAGAATAAACGTCGATATTGAACAACTTCACATCAAAGTTTTCCAATTTAGGGCCTGAATAGGAAACGAACAACTGGTCTGATTTACGTACTGATTTAGTTTTGTCCAGATAAAATCGAAATTGTCTATGTACATCCAGCAAATGAAGGCAGTATTCTGTGGTGCAGCGGTAGCATTGTTGCCTCACAGCAAGAGGTTCTCCCGTTCGATTCCCGGCTGGAGCGCCTTCTGCATGTCGTCCCCGCGGTCGAGTGGCATTCAAAAGACATGAGTGAATGGGCATGCCTTTGTTGAAGGTCGGGCACCTCAGCACCGAAAAATCTACTGCCAATCATTAGCAGATCGGAGTTCTGCTGTGGTGACCCCTAACTGGGAAAAGCCAAAAGAACAACAAATTCTCCTTTTTTTAAGTAGTTAGAAAAAAAGACTGGTAGGTCAATTGTCTGGTTAATTGTCAATTCTGAGATAACTTTGGGTAGAAAGGAAGGGTTAGTCTGGAGTGATACTCTGTCCTTATGAAAAAACATGTAAGGGCATTTAATACACAAGGCTTGAAGCTCGGATATACATCCTGCTGAGGTGATTGCTACCAGAAATAGTGATTTCCAGGACAAGAACTTAATATTGCAAGTGGCAGCAGGTTCAAAAGGTGGTTGTGTAAGGGATTGCAGTATTAAAGTCAATCTCCAAGCTTGGATTGGTTCTTTGAAGGGTGGTCTGATATGCGAGACCCCTTTCAAGAAGGTTCTACAGAGATGATGGGAGATTAAGGATGAGTCTTAGAATCCATTATGGAAGTTTGAGATAGCAGCCAAATATACTCGTATGGTGGAGGATGCCACTCCTGAGTGAAGTAGGTCTGACAGATATACCAATGAAGCATTAACAGGAGCTGAGTAAGGGTCTAGTTCTTTCGGTCGAGACCAAATAAGGAATCTCTTCTACTTGTTATGATAGATTTTCCTGGTGGATGGTTTGTGTGAGGCTAGAAGAATGTTACATACCAGGGATGTAAGGTTATTCTGCCTAGCGATTACTGGAAGTGGAAAAACCAAGCTGTCAGCTTGAGACTGGATATGTTTGGATGGATCAACCCCTGTGGGTGCGAGAGCAATTCTGGAGTTAGATCCAGAATCCATGGTTGGCATATCAAATGAGGCCAAAGGAAGGGAAAGCAAACTTGCTGGGGCCAGTAGGGTCCAATGAGGCTCACTCTGCTTCTCAGCTGAAGGGCCTTCTTTAGAAATTGTGAAATCAGGGTAGAAGAGAATAAGCATATAGAAGTCCTGTGGGCCAATAGTGTATTATAGCGTCCCTCGGGCACTCCCCCTGCGGGGAAATTAGAGCAAAGTAGCTGCTGCATTTGTGATTTGCTGGGGAGGCGAACAGGTCGCAGCAAGGCTGGCCTCAGCAGCTGAAAATTCTCACCGGAATGGTTGGATTGAGGTACCACTCATGAGGCAGGAGGATACATCTGCTTAGTTTGTCTGCAATCACGTTGGAATCCCTGGGAATGTGCAATGCCATCAGAAAGCGGTTGGAAGCAATCGCCCATTGCCAAATTCTCATGGTCTCTCGACACAACAGACAGGACTTGGTTCCCCCTTGTTTGTTGATGTAACAGACCAGTGACATATTGTCGGACTGGATAGCAATTATTCCTGATGGGAGAACAGATTGGAATGCCTGCAATGCTAGAAGCACTGCCCTCAGTTCTAGAACACTGATATGCAGATTGGCCTCTAAGGTTGACAACATGCCTTGAATCGTCTTTCCATGAAAATGCCACCCACCCCACCCTATCAAGGAAGTATCCGTGGTCGCTGTGGCCTTGGGCTGAGATGGAGAAAAAGGGTGACACTATAGGTCTTCCTCTGGCTTCATCCACCAAGTTAAATCTTGCCTGCATCGGCGCCAGGTACCACTGTGTTAGAAGGAGCCACTGAAGGATCCTCTTGTGTAGTTTCGTTAGAGGAACTACTGTGATCGATGCTGCCACTGTCCCAGAAGTTAGAGGACAGCCCGCGCTAGAACTTTGTCTTGACAGAGTATCACCTGGAGTTGGGACCTTAGCCTTTCCAGTCTGTGATCTGGGAAGGAAACCCGGCAAGACTGGGTATTGAAAGTTACTCCTATAAATTCCAAGGTTTGAGAGTAGGGGTCAACTTGCATTTCTCTCAGTTTACAGAGATTCGTAGGAATTCTGCCAGTGTTAGAGTGTAGTCTAGGGCCATCACCAGTAGGCGCTTAGTAGGGAAGGTAAGGAGCCAATCATTTAAGTATGGAAACACATGGAATCCTTGTACTCTCAAGTGAGCTGTTACCACTGCCATGCATTTGGTGAACACTCTGGGGGCTGCAGAGAATCCAAAGGGTAGTGCATGGAATTGGTAGTGACTGGCTCTCAGCCAGAAGTGAAGGAATCTTCTGGAGCATTTTTCCATTTTTATGTGGTAATATGCATCCTGAAGATCTACAGAGCACATCCAATTGTCTTTCTCCAGAAAGGGGAGAACAAACTGAACTGTGACCATCTGGAATTTTGTTTGGTTGACAAATTTGTTCAGAATGCTGAGATCTAAAATTGGTCTCCAGTCTCCTGTCTTTTTTGGCACTAAAAAGAATCTTGAGTAGAATCTGGATCCTATTTGGTCTGGAGGGACTGCTTGGATGACTCTTTTTTAAGAGTTTTTTTTATCTCTTGAGCTGCTCTTTCCCCTTGACTGGGTGGAATATCAGAATTTGTCTTGATCACTTTGGATAAATGTTGAATAGCATGTGATAAACTCTGGCTATGATCTTCTGCACCCAAGCATCTGTGGTTATTTTTTGCCAAGCAGGGAGGTGCAGAGGGAAACGTCCCCCAACTGCAACTGTTTCCAGAGGAAAGCAATCGGGCCACTCTTCAGGAGCATTGGTAGGGCTTGTCCGGAGAAGGAACCCCTGGACCCCTGGTTACGTGGGCCCCCTCTGCCTCTGTAGGGGCGTCTTCCAGAAGAGTTGCCCCCTCTGCCCCGGAGAGTAAACTTGCCACGTGTGTCCCGGAAAGAACCCTCTGATTTCTGGTGACACATCTTTCCACTCCACTGATTCCTAGAGTAGGGACACTGTGGGGGGGGGGGGGGGAGACGTACGCTTACAGCAGACAGGGGCTTGCCGTCCTTCTCACACCTGTCTAACGTGTCTTTCACTTTCGGGCCAAAAAGGGAAGAGGCTTCCACAGGAGCATTAAGAAAGGAAGACTTAAAAGGGTCCATAAAATCACAAAGGTGCATCCAGGCATGATGTCTCATGACAATGCCTGAACCCACAAGCTCTAGCCATCCCATCGGTAGCGTGAGAAATTAACCACATGGATGAGTTGGATATGTATTCCAGGGTCGCAAGGTGCGAGGCAACTTTGCTATGTGCCTTGTCAGAGACAGCTCCTGCTAAGGTTTCAGACAGTTCATAGATTTTTCATAGATTCATAGATTACTACTAGGCTAACTACCCTTGTGGGCCATTTAAAGCCTAACCAATTACCCCATGTGAGAATCAAACCCTGCACCTTGTGTCTGTAAGGTAAACACCTTAACCGTTATGCCAAATCCCACCCCCTATGGGAGACTATGTCTCTCTGAAACCTAATAAAATGTGCCAGATAGTTCAAAGACCGAATGGCAAAGGATGACGAGGCAAACTCTCGCTTCCCTAACCTGTCCACCATCCGAGACTCTCTTGTTTGGGGGATGGACAGTCTGGCTCTACTCAGAAAGCTCCTTCATGGTGGCCGCAGCCACCACCATAGGGTCTACTATTAGGCCCTTGGACCAGTGTGAACTTTTGTCAGGGGGGATAAAATCCTGTCTGGTCTCCGTGGGATTGGTTCAACAGTATCAGGACTCTTCCATGTGTGCTGCACGATGAGCTGGACTAGCTCGTCTGCAGACAGGGTCACCAGGAAGTAGAATGTTGACCACGAAAAGACTGCAAGAATACAGACTACTCACAGGAAGGGTTGCTTGGCTTCCAGTCTTCCTGCTGTTTCAAAATTTCCAGTAATTCTCCAAAGGAGACATCCTCAGTAGGCAACCATGGGGACCCCCTCCCCTTCATCATAGTCTGTATCTTCGCTGAGGGACTCCTCGGGGGAGTCCACGTGCTCACTCTTGCATGTCCTCTTGCATAGTACCTCTTCAGCAGGGGCTTCTGATGAGGACTCCGAAGAGGGGGCATGCTGCACTAGGGTATTTTGAGGCTCTTGTGCTCGATGTCCTGATGCGGTGGCCTGTGTCAGCTGCAGTTCAGAGGAAGGACATATCTGGTATTCCGATGCCAAAGGTTTGCCTATAGAGGCAAGGGCCCTCTCCCTCGCTTGGAAAGCTGGCCTAACTGAGGAGGGATGGGAGGCCGGAACCGAGAAGGACGTTGGAAATGGGGTCACACCTTGGTCCAACAGGCCCACTCCCAAAGAAGGAGCCCAAAGGGGACTCTCTACTGTCAGGACTCCTGGAACCATAGTAGACGGCACTATGGAAAAATCTGGGGCTGTATTAGAGACCATGGTGCCTGCAGTCCAGTCACGATCCTGAGGATTGCACGGCTCAGAATGAGCTAAAGACCAGAGGGTCAACTCCATAACCATGGTGAGGTCCACCACTGGAACCAAAGAAGTAAGAACTGATAGAGGCATCGGTGCCGAGAGCTTCGATGCCTGCAAGGAGGTCAAAGGAGGAGAATATGACAGAGTCCATGGAGACAGACTCCCAACTCCAGATGGGAGGGGAGTTCTGGAAGGTGTTGCAATTCCTCTGGCTGTCAGCAGCTGATCCACAAGCTGCGCCATGTCCAGTTCCAAGAGGCTGCTGGTTGATCGGGTTGATATCCCCGAAGGGGAGTCAGGCCATTCCAAAAAAGGGCTGTACTGCTGCCAAAGATGTGATCCACCGTGAGCGAGTATCGGGTCCAAGCAGACTGGCCTATCGACACCCCAGTCTCAAGACCAGCAACATGCGTGGGGAAAGTGTGCCTGAGTAACTACAGCTAGTGATGAATAGGGTGGAACAGACACTGGAGGCACAATAGGTGCCGTAGACATTGTCAGTGCCGTGGCTGGTGCTGAGGTCATCATTTTTGAAGACAGCACCGAAGAAGAAATCAATAGCTTAGGTACCAAAGACGACGCTGTGGAGGCGGGTTGAGGCCCTGGAGCCAACGTGGTCAGAGTCAACTTTGGTATTTTCTGTTTGGGTTCATGCTTCTTATCACCAGAGGGTGAGGAAGAAACCGAATGAGGTTTTTTTTTTTGTGTGTTGTCTCTTCGGAAGGGAAGAGCCCTCCGACCCAGAAATAGCCTCTGAGAATGGTGTTTTTAGAAACCCTTTTAGTATAAGCTTGTTCTTTCTCTCATTCAGGGTATAAGAAATGAACCCTCTACAAATATCACAAGGAGGCTGCACCAAAAGTTATGGGACACCCAGAGAATAAACACAAGAAACATGAGTATCGGAATTTGGCATTCTGCAACCAGACTGGTCGCATTGCTTAAAACCTGTCATCCCTTTTTTTCTCAGATATAGCGGAAAACAGGTTCAATCCAAACACTAAGTATCAACAAACACAGTAGAAATACTACAATAAACACTATAAACTCTGTATTGAAGAAAAGACAAAAGTTTTTTTTTTCTGAAATACCAATACAGACAGGAAAGTGATACCAACAATGGTATCGAAAGGTAGGGAGAGCGAGGGGAAGGCCTTTACCTACGATGGTACTAAAAAATACCAAAATCAGAAAGAATGGAAGCAAGTGCTGTAAAAGTAGACCAAAACAATAAAGAAGACATCACAAAATGCCCAACAAAGTACCCCACACTGGTTTATTCAGAGATAGTATTCCTCGAAATAGTAAAAGAAATTATGTACTCACCATAACGTTCCAAGTTTCTAGTCCATCTCACCCTTCATTCTTACATATGGGATCGGAGCCGATCCTCGGCTCCGACTCAGCCTGTTTACAAGCTGGAAGTCTTCTAGTTGGCTCGTGGCTACGTAGGTATCCCATGGTGCACCAGTACAATCACCAGATATTGTTTGCTGCTAATTTGGAGAAATAATAACAAACATACAGAAAGAAGCCAATACTAAAAGGTCTTCAAAAAATAAACATAACAATATTTTTCGGTCTCCTGGTACTTCCGGGATGGGGGTAGGAGGGTGGGTTCATAAGAATGAAGGGCGAGATGGACTACAAACATGGAATGTTACGGTGAGTACATAACTTCTTTATGTTCTGTAGTCCTATTTTGCCTTCATTCTTACATATGGGACAGCATCACTAGCACCTTATTCTTGGGTGGCTCAAGGAAAAGTACTCCTGACTACCGTGGAACCAAAGAATACTCTACCCCTGGAGGTTAAGTCCAATTTGTAATGAGTAATAAAAGTGTGAGGGGTAGCCCAAGTTGCTGCTGCACAAATATTATCAAGTGGGACCCTAGCTTGAAAGGATGCAGATGTAGACTGAGATCTCGAAGAATGAGCTTTGATTTTAAAGGGTAAAGGTCTACCCTAAGAGTTGTAAACGTACGCTATACAGCTAGAAATCTAATTTGAGAGTGTTACTTTAGAAACCGGCAAACCTGACCTGGATTCGGAGAAAGAAAGAAATAATTGATCTGATTTCCTGAGTTCCTTAGTCCGGTGCAAATAAAAATGTAATTGTCTATGGACATCCAACTGATGGAACCTGTATTCAGCTACGTTGGAATGATTTGGAAAGAACACCGGGAGTTCTGCACAGTAGCCTTTCATTCGTCACTCATATTGCTAAATTAGTTAGGAAGACCTTCTACATTGCCCACCTTATCATGAAGGGATTCACATCTAGATCAAGGGAAGTCATAGTCTCCCTATACTCATCACTCATCAGACCAATGATCGAGTACAATGCCCCATTCGGAATGTATCTGACCCGACACTTGCAGCAGCTGGAGAGGCCACAAAAGTTCCTCACCAAAAGGATAAAGGGTCTCAAAAATCTGTCTTATGCTGCCCGACTGAAAGAACTCCAGTTATATTCAGTTGCTTACCGCTTGCTCAGAGGTGACCTATGCCTGACATACAAGGCCATGTCAAACCCAGATTTGATGAACATGCTTCATCTCAAAAATCTAGATCCTCAGAGCCACAAGGGCGGGAGACTTAAACCTCGACACGGTTATTAATAGGACATGCTGGAGGGATAGATTCATCACCCAAAGACTCCCTATGCTGTGGAACAAAATCCCGGTTTATGTGAGGCAGAGCACCTCGCTGGCCTTGTTCAAGAGGAATCTTGACCAATGGATGGGAGATCGCAGATACACCCCAGGGGTTACCTCAGTGTCACTGCTCGACAGAGGCACAGCAAAATAATGGGCATAGTTTCTCCAAACTAAAGGGGTGGCGTAAGCCACAAAACTATGGGCTAGGCTTATAAATGCCTTCGGGCAGATAGCCTAGTATGAACCTATGAACCCATGAACCTATGATTCAAAGTGGCATGGGAACAGACCTTGGAGACAAAGGAAGGATTAGTACAAAGAGAGAGAGACTGTCTTTGTGAAAAATCAGATAAGGGGGTTTTACAGACAATGCTTGTAAGTCTGACATCCGTCTGGCCGACGTGATAGCCACCAGAAACAAAGTCTTCCATGACAGGAATTTCAAAGGGAATGAATGAGAAGGGTCAAAAGGCGGATAAGTCAATTTGGATAACACAAAATTTAAATCCCATGAACCAACAGGTTGTTGAAAGGGGGGGGGGGTCTTAAAGTGGCACTTTCAAGGAAAGTTTTGCACAGCCTATGTGACATCAGATTAGAATCTTGAAAGCCTAGATGAAAATTTTATATCGCTGTCAATTGAACTCTGATAGTGGCAGTTGCAGATCCCTGGTGGAAAAGTTCAGACAGGAATTCTAAAACCACTGGAATGGAGGCGGTGTATGGGTCAACATTCATTTTCTCCACCGAAATACAGAATCTCCTCCATTTACTGGAATTTAGTCTCCTAGTGGAAGGTTTATGAGAGGACTTAAGGATATGAGTCACAGAGTGTGAAAAGTGGTGAAGCCTGATTAGGGATGGAAAGTACAGTTGTGTACACTTACCATAAATGTAGATGTTCGAGTGTATTCACTGTTGTAGTCATCACATTTGGGTTACAGTAGCCCTCGGTCGGCTTGATTATCAAGGTCTTGGGTCATGCGTTGGTTGCTGTCTCATCTTCCATGATGTCAGGTAGTCAGGGGTATAAAGCATGCAGCCGACACCATTACATCAGTTTTTCTTGCCCCAGATGTCAGGTGCCCCCCTAATGGGAAGCAATTAAATATATGCATACAAGGTTACACCTCCAACAAAAAAGCAAATACACCAAAAAGATTTTAAGCATAGTAAAGGAGAGGAAAGGTATAGCCAAAAGAAGTAAAGGGGCTGGAGGGAGGGTAACCAGGACTGCAACAATGAATACACTCGAACATCTACATTTATGGTAAGTGTTCTTCGTGTTTCACTGTTGCAGTCATCACACTTGGGTAGATTCCCAAAGCTAAGGATGGGAGGAGGAATTTAGATAGCATGAGGACCAGCTATAAGGCCCTGCAGGACTGCAGTGGCAAAGCCAGCTCTGGATTTAGAGAAAATTGGTAAATGGTAATACTTGGTGAAAGTATGTACAGAACTCCAGGTAGCAGCTTCTAGGATGTCCCTGTTAGGTACACCTCTGAGAAAGGCTGTAGAGGTAGATGCAGCCCTGGTTGAATGGGGTCTAATCCCCTGTGGGATAGGTTTTCCATGGTGCTTATAGCAGAAATGAATGCAATGACCTATCCATTTAGAAATGATTTGCTTTGAAATAGCCTTCCTCTCTGCACCTGCAGCAAATACCACCAGCAGTTGTTCAGATTTCCTTTGAGGTTTAGTCCTCTCCAAGTAAAATCTAAGTTGTCTGTGCACATCTAAGGAGTGCAGTATGCAGTATCCTTTCTCCTTTGTTCTGTGGATTAGAAAAGAAGGTTGGCAAATGAATGGACTGATTAAGAGCCACACTGGATACCACCTTGGGCATGAAGGAGGGCTTGGTCCTGAGGGACACCCTGTCCACATGAAAGATGATGAAAGGCTCCACTGCCATAAGGGCCTGTAGTTCAGATACCCTTCTTGCTGAAGTAATTGCTAAAAGGAAGGCTGTTTTCCAAGAAAGAAATTTTGACTCTGCACTTGCAGCTGGCTCAAAAGGAGGAAGAGTGAGTTTTTCCAATACAACGTTAAGGTCCCAGGCTGGAGTTGGGGCCCTCCTGGGTTGTCTTGGCCCCTCTGAGAAACTGCTTGAGCAGTGGATGAGAGAAGATGGGTGGTTCTGTGATGTAATGAGCTGAAATGGCCGAGGCGTGAATTTTGATGGAGGAAAAAGAAAGGCCTTTGTGAAGCATCTAAGTTAAGTACTAGAGAATCGGAGGTAAATTGGGCGCAGCTATGCCCATCCCTTGAGTTTGGTTCCAGGCACAGAATCTTTTCCATTTTTCAGCATAAGATTTTCCAGTACTAGGCCTCCTTGCCTCCACAATGACATCCAACACTTGTTTACTGAGGGATGGTAATGGAGAGGTTAGGTAATTATTAAAATTAGAAAAATTAGAAAAAACATTAGAAAAAACATAACATTATCGCAACCTAGTATGTTGCAATTTAACAAGAACAGGTTTCAGGGTAATCATATTATTTAAACCTGGAAAATGGTCAGAATTCAACCTAAGAATCCATTCATACTCTTTTAATTCAAGTAAATTACCACTATCACCACCTCTGGCAGAAGGCCGCATTACATCAATAACTCTAAAAGAGAATCTATGCTCAATACCTGAATCAACTATGTGCTTATACAAGGCATTACTGTCAATGGCCCTTCTAATCTCCGATTTGTGTTCAGTGATGCGTTCTTTTAGCTTTCTAGTGGTCTTACCCACATAGAATGCAGTACATTTCACACAATTAGCTAAGTATACTACATTAGATGTAACACAAGTGGTAGAAAAATTAAACTGATAAACTTTACCACTAATAGGATGTTTGAACTTATCACTGCAACCAACCACAACATCAGAACAGCAGGAACAATTCAAACAACCATACGTACCTTAGTGGTAGAAGTCCTCTCTACAGGTCTAAAAAAATCTTTGTAACATAACATACTCTTCAAGGACTTCATATTTCTATATGAGAAAAAGGGCCTGTCACCAAGTATGTCTTTAATCTCACTAGAGGCCATTAGTACAACCCAATTCCTCTGGATTATTTGTTTTATAAAACAAGTCAAGGTATTATAACTAGTAAGATACCTAGTACATACTTTTGAACATTCTAGGTTAACAGAACCAAGATCATCCCCAAGAAAAATCGGCTTCAATATTGTCTTCCTATTAGTTAAAACTTTATTTTTAAATCTAAAACTAGTTTAGAATCATAACCACTATCCAGAAAATCTTTGGACATCTCATCCAACTGTAAATTAAATGTAGCATCATCAGTATTTAATCTACTAACTCTATTAAACTGTGAAGTCACAATCCCCTTAAAGACATGTGGGGCATGCATGCTGGAATAATTAATGTATCTATCAGAGTGTACCTCCTTTTTGTGAATACTAGTATGGATAGAACCCTCACGTAGTTGTATCTTAACATCCAAGAAATAAATCTCACTATCAGGGGCATCCATCTTAAATTTCAAGAAACTGGTGGTTGCATTTAAATAATTAACAAATTCATTCAACTGTGAAAGGGAACCTTTCCAAACCATAAAACAATCATCAACAAAACGTTGATAAAAACATATATTACTTACAAAAGAATTATCCAAATTATAAATATGAGCTTTCTCCCATTGGTATAACACCAAGTTGGCATATGTGTTAGCCACAGAAGTACCCATGGCTACACCAGTGAGATGCAAATATAAGCATTCATCAAACAGAAAAATATTGTTCCTCAAAACTACATCTAGAAGAGAACAAATATTCTCAACAGATCCATTCACAAGAGAAGATTGAGAGATCAAAAATTGTCTGATAGACTCAATACCAAAATCATGCAGTATTACAGTAAAAAGGGATGCTATATCAAGCGTTACAAATAAATACTCACTTTGTCGACAGGAACCACCAATACTATTAAACCAAACACACAATTTACAAAGGAAATCAGATGTATCTCTTAGCACAGAAGTGCATTTAGGTAAATATAGTTGCAATTGTGTTTGCAAATATATAGATATAGGTTCGGTGATCCACCCCCCCTCCCGATACAATTGGTCTCATGGAGGGGGGTTGGTCACCGACTTGTGTATCTTAGGCAGCCCAAAGAGACAAGGGATAATTGGACAAGAAACAGTAAAAAAATGAAATAAATCCAGAGTAATATCACCACTAATTTGCAAATCATAGATCACCATATTGACATAACTAATACATATTTTAACATCTATTGATGTAATACATTTAAAAGCCTCAACATCATTCAGTAGAACGGAAACTAAAGATATATACTTAGGCCGATCCATAAGGACTACAGCCCCACCTTTATCGGCTTGTTTAATCACTAAATCTTTACTCGCCTGTACACTTTTGAGCGCTTGATACTCATCAAATGTTAAATTAAAGCGAGAAAATCTCAAAATATTGCAGTCAGAATACAACATTCTTAATTCCCTCTCACACAAATCATGAAATGCTGTACCCACAGGCATACTAAAAGGTATAAAGGTACTACGCCATTTACATGAAACTCCATTAACGACAGAGTTACCAAACAAAACTTCTAAATTTACATTTTTAATGAAAATCTTAAGGTCTGTGAGTGTAATACGATTACCCTGAAACCTGTTCTTGTTAAATTGCAACATATTAGGTTGGATAATGTTATGTTTTTTCTGAGGTTAGGTAATTAGCCAGGCTGCCAGGGTCAGGGTTTGAAGCTGAAGGTGCAGCATCTGGCTCTCCTGCTGTGACAGCAGGGTAGGGGTCTGAGGCAAGTGCCATGGAGCCAGCAATGACAAACTGCGCAAGAGGGGGTACCAGTGTGGGCATGGACAGTCTGGGGCAATAAGTATCGTCCTTGGTTTGTCCTGTTTGATCTTTAGTAGTACTTTGGAGAGAAGAGGCAGAGGAGGAAAGGCATAAACTGGTATAGATTTTTCCAGCTGAAGGACAGAGCATCCACTTTCCAAGCTTGTTTGTAGGGAGTCCTTGTGCAGAATTTGTCCAATTGGTAGTTCTGGGGGGAGGCAAACAGGTCTATATCTGGGCTCCCCCATTTGTTTATCAATATGTTGAAAATCTTTGGTTCCAGTTTCCACTCGTGTGGGTCCATGAGATTTCTGCTGAGTTCGTCTGCCAGGCTCTTTAATTTTCCTGGCAAGAACTGAGCCTGTAGATGCACTTGGTAGCTCAAGGCTGTGTTCCACAGAGCTGTGGCTAGTCTGCAGAAGGGTTAAGAATGGGTACCCCCCTTGCTTGTTTATGTACCACATGACAGTGGTGTTGTCCATCCTTACCATTAATTGTCCTGGAAGAATGTGGTCCTTGAAGGCTGTCAGAGCATTCTGCACAGCTAACATTTTTTTTGACTGATATGCAGGTGCATTTGACTTGGGTTCCATTTGCCCTGAATGCACTTCCCTGCCAGGTGAGCCCCCCCATGCATAGTCTGATGCATCTGTTGTTAGGGTTTGGGTAGCAAGGGGTAGAGTGAATGATAGTCTCTTGTTTTGGTAGCAGGCCTCTGTCCACCAAAGGAACTCTAACTGTAGGCAAGGTATGATAGGGATCATTGCTTCTAGATCCTGAGAATGTTTAACACCATAGGCTTTTTAGATACCATTGTAGTTTCCTCATATGCAGTCTTGCATATGAAATTAGTAGAATGCAGGAGCCCATGAACCCCAAGGCTTGCAGTATTTGCCTTGACGATAGCAGGATTTTTGTGGCCATTAGTTTGAAGTAAGTTGTCAAATGAATTTGTTTCTCTGGCGTGAGGAAAGCCATCTGGGAAGTTGTGTTCAAGCTCGCTCCCAAGAATATAATTTGTTGACAGGGTACCAGATGTGATTTCTTTTCGTTTATGGTGTACCCCAGACAAGTTAGCACCTTTTGTACAAATGCCAGATGATTCAAAAGTATGTCCTGGCTTTCTGCCTGAATTAGACAATCGTCCAGGTATGGGCATATTTGAATATTTCTTTGCCTGCAAAATGCAATGACTGGAGCTAGGCACTTGGTGAATACCCTGGGCACAGTAAATAAGCCAAACGGCAGTGCAGAGAACTGATAGTGCATTAAGCCTGCTTTGAAGCATAGGTATCTTCTGCAAGATTCCCTGTTTGGAATGTACAGGTAGGCTTCCTTTAAATTCAGTGTTGCCAACCAAGCATCTTTGCCTAGCATAGGAAGTAAATGGTGAAGAGTTAGTATCTTGGATTTTGGAATCACCAAAAAGGTGTTTAATATAGAAAGGTCCAGGATAAGATGCCATGAGTTGTCTTTTCTGGGTACAAGGAAAAGTCCTGAGTAGAAACCTTGTCCCTTTTCCTCTTCTGATACAGTTTGAATAGCCTTTATGCTTAAGAGAGAGAGTACTTGCTTTTGAGCCTCTGCCCACTGATTTGGGGGTAGATCTGGCCAACCGTTTGGGGTTGGTAACGTGTGGGAGTGAAATCTGTATCCTTTTTTTAAAACCCATTTGTCCTGGGTAATGAGTTCCCAGTTTTTTGTCTGCAGTTCAATATTTCCCCTTAAAGGAGCAGTCAGTTGAAAAGTGCTTGGAAGTTTTAAAGTTAAGTCATTGAGACAGTTTACCATAGGGGGGAAGTCTTACTACTCCCTGATTTGGAAGTGGGAGCCCCCCACTGTTTAGTCCTGTGCTTACCCTGGGACTGATGCCTGGGTGTTCTGCTGGTTCTGGGTTTGGACTGAGAAGGCCTGGAAGAGGCAGGAAAAGACCAATTCTTAGAGGGCCAATGCCTACTAAATCTTGGAGGTTGTACTTGTAGGAAATCTTTAACAGTTTGCATAGATTTAGCTTTTTCCTCCATCTGTTTAAGAATTTCTTCTGCTTTGTTGCCAAACACGCAGTCCTGATTTAAGGGAGCATCCAGCTATTTAGCTTTAACATGATCTGGCAGAGATTGCTCCTTAAGCCAAGCATGCCTTCTAAGTACAGACCCAGTGGCAGCAGCCCTGCAAGATGCCTCTAGTGAATCAAAACCACATTGCAAAGTATGCTTTCCAACCTGTTCAGCAGAATGCATTAAATCCTGTAAATCCTTATTTTCAGCACAGTCAGGAATCAACATCATTTTCTGTTTAAGCAATCCAATGATATGCTGCTGATACTTTAACATATGAAACTGGCAGTTTAAGGCCCTAATGGCCAAAGTTGCAGAAGTGTATACTTTCTTACCCCATCTATCCAGCGCCCTGGAGTCTCTATCAGAGGGGTTAGGATTGATGGCAGTAGTAGCCTTGATGCCCTTGGGTCCCTGTGGAATGGTTTCAGGATCAGCGGTAGGATTTTTAAAAAGGAACTTGTGAGAGTCAAGAACCCTGTAATATTTATCAGGTTTTCCGGGAGCAGTAGGTAAAGAGACAAGGGCCAAGCTAGATTCAGAAAAGGCATCATAAACAATGTCTAGTACAGAAGGGATAGCTAAAGGCCTGTGCTGGGGCCGAATAAGAAATCCCTAAGCCTCTTTTTAGAATCAGAGTAATCCTGGCTTTAGAGTATGCAAGGTTTCACCAAAAGAGAAATCCTCTGGGGGGGGGGGGGGGGAAGCAGAGGGAATAGAGTCCTCTGCATCAGAATCCTCATAGGTAGATAAGGGTAAATCCTGGACATTAAAGGAAACAGAAATTTCAGAACCCTGGTCAGAAGTATCATAAGCAAATTCAGTCCTAGGTCTCTTAGAGGGGGAAGGTTGGCTTCCCCTGATTAAAGTAATAAGGTCTTCGGCTATCCTTATCATCTGTGTTTTAGGCATAGACGCCTGACCATGTGGTCCGGGCATTGGTTTTCTAGGCATAGTTTGGGTTTTAGGCCTTGAAGAAGAAGGTGGCATCGGTTTAATATGCAAGTCAGTAGGCCTGAAAACACACTCAGAAGCTGGTGCCTGCACAGCGGCTCCGGACCCATCCAAGGTAGAGACATCCGCAGGTTCCACAGTTGAAGCATCTCGCGGCTCAGTAGAGGCCTGCAAATCTGAAGTAGCGGGTATTAGGGGCTGCGAAAGCGCCTCACTGAGTACCGGTGAACTGGCTTAGGAGAAGCGTTGGCAGCAGCAGCTTTGGACCTAGGCGGCCTGTCTCTGTCTTTATCTTTGCATTTTTTCGGAATATCGATAGGCGGATGGCTTACCGAAGACATATCTGGATAATTGAACCGAGTACCAAAATATTTAGAAGTGTAAATATACCGACGACGAATAGTTTGTTGTTTAAATAAGGCACAAAACCGACAGCGAGATACGTCATGTTCAGAGCCTAGGCAAGGAATACAGTACAAATGAAAATCTTTGTGAGCTATTTGCTTTGCACAAGAAATACAATTATTGACTTTTACTGACATCGGTTTAGAGCAAGAAAAAGTTTCCCAACAGGGTACTTAGCTTTAGTTGAAGACTTCGGTTCTGCAACTCGAAAACGAAAATTTCAGAAGTCGGCCAACCGGCACTTGCGAACTGCATTTGATTTGGGCACCACACGGCAAGAAAGACTGATGTAATGGCATTGGCTGCATGCTTTATACCCCTGACTACCTGACGTCATGGAAGATGAGACAGCAACCGACGCAGGACACAAGACTTTGATAATCAGGCCGACTGAGGGCTACTGCAAGCAGATAACCCAAATGTGATGACTGCAACAGTGAAATACAAAGAACATCTCTAACAGCCACGCTGTCAAATTGAGAGTGTGCAAGGAGGGGTGAAGCGAGCCTGACATGTTAGTCAAGAGATCTGGAACTGGGTCCAGAATCCAAGGATCGTCTACGAGAAGAGGCCTGAGAAAGGGGAACCAAACCTGATGAGGCCAGTAAGAAGCAATGAAGATCAGTTTGCTTCCCAGCCCTTTCACTTTCTGAATAACCTTGGGTATGAGATGAAAGGGAGGAAAAGCATAAAGGAGCCCCAGGGGCCAATCATGAACAAGTGCATCTCTCTGTGATTCCCTGGAGGGGGGATGAGGGAGAAGTAGCTACTGCATTTGGTATTGATCGGTCTGGCAAAGAGATTGCAGCAAGGCTGCCCCATCTAAAGAAAATCTGTTCTGCAATTTCCTGTTTTAGAGACCACTCGTGAGGCATCAGGATTGCCCGGCTGAGCTGGTTGGCTATCAGGTTGGTTGTCCCTGGAATGTGCATTGCCACCAGAAAACGCTGGGAAGATATCGCCCATTTCCAAACTGAAATGACCTCTCAACAGAGTAGGTAAGATCTGGTTCTGCCCTGTTTGTTGATATACCATACTATTGACATGTTGTCTGATTGTTTTGCAATAGTCCCCAGAGGCAGACGTTCGTGAAGTGCTTGCAACGCCATGAGCACCGCCCTCATCTGTAGAACGTTGATATGCAGGTGAGCCTCGTGATCTTGCCATGTGCCTTGGACAGTCCTGCCACCCCCCATCTGTGAGGCATCCGTGGTCACAGTGGCAACGGGTTGGCGAGGAACAAATGAAGTGCCCGTGGTTAACTGATTGGGTAGAGTCCACCAAATGAGATCCTTCTTGCAAGAGTCTATCAGCAGTATGTGATGAGATAATGGTAGGTGCTGAAAGGACCATTGGGACGACAGGAGCCACTGAAGAATCCTCATGTGTAGCCTGGCTAGTGGCACTAGTAATATGGTGGAAGCCATGATTCCTAGAAGCTGCAGAATAGTCTTGGCTTTGACCTTTCGTAGGGGGAGATAACACTGAATTTGAAGAACCAGATTCTATGCCCTTTCTAAAGGAAGACGAGCCAACAAGTCTACTGTGTCTAGCTCTGCGCTTATAAAAATCACAAATTGAGAGGGTAACAAGGCAGATTTTTCCCAGTTTATAGAAATTCCTAGCTGGGCACAAAGCTGAATGGTAGCATCCCTGGTCTGAAGAAGTAGATGCCTGGTGGGCGTGGTCAAGAGCCAGTCGTCCAGATACAGAAACACCTGGAATCCTCAACGTCTCAGGTGAGCTGTCACTACTGCCATACACTTGGTGAACACCCTGGGGGCTGTGATAAGACCAAAGGACAGAGTACGAAACTGGTAATGACTGGCTCCCAGCCAGAAGCGTAGACGACTCCAACTCCCTGTCCATTTTTATGTGGTAGTAGGCATCTTGGAGATCTATTGTGCACATCCAATTGTCTTTCCCTAATAACGGGAGTATAGACTGCAGTGTCACCATCCGGAACTTGCCCTTCTTTATTGATTCATTCAATCTGCTGAGGTCTAAGATAGGCCTCCAGTTCCCTGTACATTTTGGCACTAAAAAGAATCTTGAGTAAGTTCCGGATCCTATTTGGTCTGCTGGGACGGTTTGGATGACTCTTTTTGACAGCAACTTGTTGACCTCCACAGTTGATGATCCCTGTGATTGGGTGGAACATCCAGGATCCTCTTGGGAACAAAAGGTGGAAGGGAAAAGGGTATGACATAACCTCTGGTAATAATTATTTGTACTCACTTGTCTTGAGTGATACTTAGCCAGGCTTTTGGATACAAAGAAATGCAACCGCCGACCGGCCCCAGAGAAGCACAGTTGGGCCCCACATCTGAAGCGCTGGTAAGGCCGGCCACAAAAGGAATTGCAGTCTCCCTGGTTTTGCGGTCCGCCCATGCCTCTAGGGCGATGTCTACCATTTCCTCCTCCTCCTCTGCCTCTGAAGGAGGAGTCATCCTGTGCATCCTGGAAAACCTCTGGGACTTCTTGAACCACATTTTACCGCCCCTCAGGCACTTAGGGTATGGTCTAAAGGGTACAGTAAAACTTACTCCCACGGCAGAGAGGTTTTTTTCCTTTTTGCTCGCACCGGGTGAGAGTGTCCTTTACCTTGGGTCCAAACAATAAGGAACTGTCAAAGGGGGCGTTGCTAAAGGTAGACTTGAACGGTTCTGCAAAATTACACAAATGCATCCAGGAATGACGTCTTAGAGAAATTCCTGAACCCGCTGCTCTACTAGCTCCATCGGCTGCTTACGAGATAAGCCTCATGGACGAGTTAATGATAGAGTTCAAGGTGGACAACTGGGCAGACACTTTGTCAGGGTCTCCCTCAGTACATATACCTTGTAGAGAATCTCCTAACTCCTTAAGGAGATCTCTCTGAAGCCTTGTGAAGTGTGTAAGGTAGTTCAGCGATCTAAGGGTAAATGCCGCTGAAGAGAAGATATGCTTCTCGTATCTGTCCATCGTTCGAGACTCCTTATTCGGCGGATGAACAGTAGAAGAATTTTCTGCTAGCTCCTTCTAAGTGGACGCTGCCACCACCATGGCATCTATGGGAACACCTTTAGACAAAAATTCCTTTTCTGGGGGTGCAGAAAGAAACTTATTTGGTCTCCTGCGGACTGGCTCCATGTCATCAGGAGTATCCCACACCTTTCAACTAACTAGCTCCATCAGTTTGTCAAAGGGTGGAGACATCCAAGAGGCTGAAGGTTGAGACCCGAAAGCCTTCAGGTACACTGACTCCTCATCAGAAGGGGTGACAGTGGGCCAGCCGCACCTCTGCTTAAGGATTTCCAGGATGTCTACGAAGGAGATGACTTGGAGGACCCTTCTGACTCCTCGAGGTCAGTGTCAGAGGTCAGAGATTCAACCTGGGAGTCTACATGCTTCCTCTTACATGTTCTCTTCCATGGGGACTCCTCGGTAGGATATTCCAGGGAGGTCTTGGAAGAGTGGGGGCCACCAGCCAGTGGCTCCTGAGGCTGCGGGTCTCTGCTGTCCAAGGAGAGAGTAGGAGCTGAGACAGAAGTAGGTGCCCTAGGGGGAAGAGTGTCAGTACCCCTGCTAGGAGCTGAAGATTGGGACAGCACACTCCTCATCATCTCGAATGCTGATCTCTCTGGCTCCGAAGACTTCATCGGCTCCGAGGAGACCAAGGATGCTATCTGTTCCGGAGCCATCAGCTCTGAGACAGACGTAGGATCCAAACTCACCCTCACCGATGTGCTGAGAGGGAGGCTCGGAACTGAGAAGGTTCGGTTCCAGGTGTCCCTGTCAGGGCCGACCGGGGAGCTTCGGCTTCTAGACACCACTGAAGGCACCGAAAGTGTCAGAGCGGAACTCGGATCCAAAACAGCCACAGGGGGAGCTGAAGCCGAGGGTTCCACCAGAGGTACCAAACACTCCACCTCCGAAAGGCCAGCATGGCTCGGAGGAATGACCAAGGGGGCTTAATGGACTCAATTGGCCACGGAAACGACTGGGTCGGAGCCAACAAAAATTTCGGTAAGACAGAAGACTTCAAAAGTCTCAGCACTACCCTCTCCAAATCTTCTTCCGATAAACTCCTGAAAGACCTGGAGGACAGAGTAGGAGAACAAGATCACTGCAGTATTGGAGACTTCAATGTAGGGGAGAGCGGTAGAGGTTCCATAGACTGGCTCCGTAAAATACTCTTAGAGGTCGGCCCCAAGCTACTTGGTGCTGACCCTGTAATCACGGTACAACTCTCAATCAGCTACGAACTCTGTGGCGCCGATGAGACAGTGGACTTATCAGACTTAGTAATTTCAAAAAGTGGCTACGAGACACCAGCCGGTGCTGAGGAGGGCTTCTTAGAGGACTTGGACTTTTCCTTTTTAGATCCCTGAGATCTAGAAGAGGAGGAAGAGCTTGCCAGATCTTCCTCAAAAGAAGGTTTTAAGAGACCTTTTAGGATGAGCTTATTTTTTCTTTCTTGCAACACCCTAGCACTGAAAGAGTGGCAAAATAAGCAAGTCTCTTGTAAGTGGATGGCCCCAAGACAGTAAACGCAGTTAGTGTGGCCATCCATTATAGACATCTTCTGTGAGCATTTTATGCATTTTTTTTAAAACCAGATGGCTTTTGGTCCTTGCTTTCCTTAGACATTCTTACAGAAAATGAGCTCACACACACACACACACACACAAAGAGAAAAAAGGGAGGACTAGGTCCTCTAACTTAAACGGGCCTAGCCCTACAGGAAAGGTAAAAAGACACCACGAGGACTAAGTCCTCTAACTTAAACGAGCCTAGCCCCGGCAGGAAAAAGGAATGGTAAACTAGGTCTTCTAACTAAAACAGACCTAGGTGTGGTATAGAACAATAGAAAGATTCGTCACACACTCAAGGCAGGAATAAAGTGTAAATTTTAGAATTTATTAAACAAGGTGAACAGAACCTCGTTCTGTAAGCAACACTAATAAAACTAGCAAGCGGAATCCGCAAAAAACTAAGCCTTATGACTATTAACAACACACCTGAGCACAAAAGGCACCTACAATAACCGATGTCTAATTTTTAACCAGAAAGACTGCACTCAAGATACTAAGTACTGTAAAGCCAGAAGGCCAAATGTACTAATGGAAATTGCACTAATAAACGCTAACTATTCTAACTTACAAACTACACTACCTATGACTATACAATGTTATATAACACTAATAAAGGAGAATAATCCAAAAATTTTTTAGTAAACTTTGAATAAACTGAAAAACTTAGCCAGAGCCAAGGAGAAGCACAACCGAACTCGTCGACACGGCAAACGAGATCTGAGGATTGTACTGGTGCACCATGGGATACCTACCTAGCCACGAACCAACTAAAAGACTTCCAGCTTGTAAATAGGCTCTGATTCTATATGTAAGAATGAAGGCAAGATAGGACTACAGAACATCATTAGTCGATCCCATATGTAAGAATGAAGGTGAGATAGGACTACAGAACATCATTAGTTTTAAAACTGGAGCTAGGGAAAATAACCTCATTTAAGCCAGGATGTTTGTTAACCTCCAGCAAAATCTGCCAGTAGGGAGAGAATATGTGGATAAAAAATGTACTGTTATTATTACTCATAAAAACTTGATAGGGATAGGAAGGAATATTTAGAAGAACGGTATTATCCAAAACCTAGATGTAGTACTTAAAATGGGAGAAATGAGGGGAAACCTAGTAATACCGTTTGGGAGTATGTTTCCAACAAAGGTTTTGTGGAAATCAATGACTTTGATACAAATGAACATTCTTTAAACTATCAGGACCCTTTGGAATACCCCCCCACGCAGGTCAGAGAGACTGATGAACAAGCAGCCCCAGAGGTACAACTACAATTATGGGGGGAGGGGGAACCAAAGGAGGACTTAGTCATGAATATATCACACATTGATACCATTATTACAGATGGTTTTAGCTCTATGTTGAACGGTTACAGTATTTTCAACTACAGTGACACTGAAGTGAATCAAGGACATTTCGGCCTGTAAATGTAACAGCAGTAAATTAATCACTGATTTGAAGTTATTTCTTAAGAAAAAGAATCTTGAATTACTGTTGAGATCTAATTATCAGGCAGTAAATAATGACCTTAGAAAAAGAAGTGTATACAACCCTCTCCTTCACCCTCAGTTGAAGAACTTTGAAATTGTAGTAGAAAATGAACTTAGAAAGGGTGTTTTGCATAATAAATTCTTGTCCAATTTAACACCCGATGAAAGAAAAGTGATGAATAACCTTAAGAGAAATCATACTGTTAATGTTATGAAACCTGACAAGGGTGGAGGCACGGTCTTAATGAATATGATTGACTATGAGGCTAGAATGCTAAATTTGCTTGGTCACACTGATAGATATTCCAGGATCTTCCTAAATTAAATGAATGTAGCCTACCGTGACATTTATATTATATTAAATGATTTGTTACTGGAAAATTTCATTGACCAACAGGACTTTAACTTCCTTCATAATAGTAAACCTAGAGTGGCAGCAATATTTGGTATCTCCAAAGTCCACATTGTGCCCCATTATTCTGTGAATTTGATTTTGATGTACTGGGAATATTTACACATTTTAATTCATCATACAAGGAGTGTTGGATGCTCTATAAATGCTTTTTGGATGATATAATAATTTTTTGGATAAATACGGAAGATAAATTGAAAGACTTTTAGATTATATCTCTTGTACCACTTAATTTTTACAGTTTATACATCAACATGACATTAATAAAGTAAACTATTTAGATGATACAGTTGAGAATTTAGAAGCTGGTTTCAAGTCCAGAATATATAGAAAACCTACCTATTCAAATTCTCTTCTTCATTTTACTAGCTAACATCCCTACCATCAAAGGTTGGAGTTGTTAAGGGACAGTTTGTCCGTATTTGTAGGATGTGTTCAAATGACAAATTTTTTGATGTGTAGATTTTTATCTAACATGTTCTTTGACCAGGGATACCGCATTGAGATAGTCAAAAAGGTCTTTGATGAAGTAGTGACTGGTAGGCAGGGTAGATTCAAGCCTATTCTTGGTGAGGATCCTATTACTATGACTACCAAAACGGATATACATGGTGATGTTAAACATACTGATACAGAACCATCTTTTGTAAAAGCTTTCATCACTGAATTTAATGGGGACTCCAGGATAATTAGAGATATTTTAGAAAAAGAATGGTATAAATTTTCCCAATTATCGGATTTGAGTCCCATTTTTGACACTCATTTTAAAATTATTTACAGTAAGGTTCCAACATGTAAAAGACTACCGTGAGCTTACTGGTATAATTAACATGAACACCAGAACTACTGGTACCTGTGTGACGCTTGTCCCCAGTGTAGATATATTGTCAACAGAGAAATATTGTCCTTATCAGCTAGAGATTTTTATTTTTCTAGCAACATGCTGCGTAGTTCATGTGACTCCATTTGGCCTTGTATACATTGGTTTGTGTAGTCAATGTACTGTCTTCTACATAGGGAAAACTGAGAGAAAATTAAAGAATGTATGAACATAAGAATGACATTCGTATTAAGAACACCAAGAGCATTCTTTACAAACAAACTCTCGCCTGCGTAGGAACCACTTTTTCATTTTTTTTGTGATAGAAGAAATTGCTAAGGGCCTGAGAGGTGAACCTTGGGAAACTACAGTCGAGTACAGGGAATTATACTGGCAGATTTTGCTGGAGGCTAACAAACATCCTGGCTTAAATGGCATTATTTCCCTAGCTCCAGTTTTAAAACTAATGTTCTATTTCGAGGAGTACTGTCTTGGTTGGGCATTTTGTTATGTCTTCTTTATGGTTTTGGACTAAAAAATACCAAATTGGTAAGGGAAACCAGGAAAAACACTAAAATATGGGTAAAAGTTTTGCAATCAAACAAGGAAGATAATAATAACAGCAAAAAGGAGAAAACTGAAAAAAAAGGTTTTAGTAATGCATATTTTCTAAGGTACTTAGCTGAGAGTTGGTCTGACTCATCTTTATGGCTACGCGGTAAACAAGATCTGACGTAACAGGGAGATGGGCACTATGGGTAAAGCTTAGCTTGAGAGTTTTTAGGCTGGCAAAAGCTTGTTACATGTCCAACTCAGTTACGAGGATGGAACCAGCACCCATCAGTAAGGAATGAATGAAGATTAACATCAGACTCTACAGTTTCAATCACTGTGTGCTGTATTAAATATTCACCTTTCAATTTATGTCTCCCAAATTTCATATGCTTAGTTTTGATGTACTTATCAGCATATTATACTCCTGAGCCCAAATGGTGAATTTAGTCAAGTGCTTTGGCAGGTATGTCCTATCTGTAACTTATGTAATCAATTTCTCCACTTTCAAGTCAACTGCACAGAGACTGCAAAACACCTCAGATGAAAAAGACAGATTTGAAAGATACAGTCCAAATAAGTATGGGTCTACGACAGAGCTCTGTGGGACACCGTGACTATAACCCTGAATTTCACCTGTCAAGTTGCTGCATGATACTTGCCATATCCGATTTGTAAGCCATGCAACTATCCATCTTATCAAGAGTATATCACTATCTAGTTGTACTAATTTATTGATCAGTGTTTTGTGTATGACCCTATCAAATGCTGAAATTAAATCTATGCAAATTACACCACAGCACGTTTTTTCATTCATAGCTGCTATTATATTGTTATGGATCATCATGTTACAGGTGGCAATAGATCGATTTTGAACATATGCATTTGATCCCTACTTTATGTTCTGATGACCAAGCAATCCAAATAAGCACATGCCTGGGTATTTGGAAAGACAAAAAAGGAAGCAGATAAATGCACAGAACTTTGGCCTGTGTAAATACTATCAAGCTTTAGGAGGTCCATGAGAAATACCATGACAGGGTGCTTTGTTGCATTAATGCAAAAAGGCTACTGGTTTCATGTAGCAAAATCCTACAATGTCAGTAATACAAGAGGGCTTAGCAACACATCACTGGCAGTCACCAAGCTTCCATCTACAAGTTAAACATCTGATGGTACTAGCCTTCATAGAGGGTGGTGATATCATTGAGAAGTTTAAAAGCATCTAACGGACATCAGATGTCCTCGGACTTGTGAGATCTGGATATGGACTGTGTTACCAGCAAGCCCTACAGGTATATCACTCCCATTCTTCTAAGATGTAAAAAAAATCTGCAATGTTTCCACCCTCCCTGTGTACAGTGCATAGCATGGTGAACTTAAATCTGCTAAGACTTAGGACTGAGGCTTAGCACCTAAGGGTCATCCTGACATTTCAGCAGATGAATCTGCAAAAACTGTTCTTACTAGCATAATGAGGAAAAGCAGAGTCACTACTGTATTTAAGGACATGCACCTAAAACACTGCTCTGTTTTTATGTCTTATCCTTTTCCACTTTAATTTATGACCTTTTGCTAGAGATATATAACTGTGCAAGTTTAAAATACCCCTTCAGATCAGGTAACCCTAAACTATCTTGTTCTATGGAAATAATTGACTTCTCTCACTCAGTCCTTGCCTCTTACCCTCCAAGATAAATTACTTCAATTCTTTATTAAATATCATCTGCAGCTTCTCCTCTAATTGATACAAATCAAGACCTACACATGAAACTAAATGGGCTAAAAACATTTACACTACTTGTATCCTACTATCCCTATCCATAATCAAGATCTTCTAGTTTTTTCATTGTTGTATTATTTTCTGTTTAATCTTGCTGTCCTAAAATAATCTTTTTTAATCAACAACCTAAATACATCATGTACCCATACGTACAAGTACTCCTGAACCAGTTCATGTGTGGATGCATAGTTTGCTGCAACAGCTTTTGTTTGATCTTTGTATTTTATATCCATAAAATACTTGACATTGTCTCAAAATGCTTTAAAACACTGAACTGTCCTTTTCTGGTTTATCAAGTTCAAAAATAATATCTGCAAATATGGCAAACTTTTGTTTTTTACCACACCAGTTATATCCTTGAATTTGTGAATCCCTCACTTTGTTTGGTAATCTCTAACTCTAAAACAAACAGAGAGAAAACAGAACATCCCTGACTAGTTCCAGTACTCAAGTATGGACTGTCAGACGGGAAACCTCCCACCTTAATTCTGGTCTCCAACCTTTCGTATATTCTTCCTTACTGACTCCATTATTTTATCAGGGAATGCAAATGCTACTTATTACTGTCCTGCTCATAATATCCCAGCAGACCCTGTCAAAGACTCTCCAACAAAAGTAGTGTTTTCCTGCACTCTGATTCCCTCTAGAACATAATCATTCTGTTAATGCTATCAAATGTTTGCCTCTTTCCCACAAAACCACACTGGTCCATATCTATCAATTTTAGTAACATCTCTGCCATTCTCTTAGCGAATACAGACAAACATTTTACAATTGTGGTGTAAAATCAAAACGAGTCTATAGGAAACCAGATCTGAAGGATTTTAACCCTGTTTTTTGTAATATTGGCACCACTGCTTTCTTCCAAGATACTGGTACTTGTCAAAACTTTAAAATATCCTTGAAAAAAGCCTTCCAAATCTTTCTCTCCCTCCCTCTCTCATCCCTCCTAACGTCCTAATTTCCACAGAAAGACTGTCTGTTCACGGAGGCATCTCCGTTGATAGATTACATGTCGTAGTTTTTATTTCATTTGTTACTATCTTAGCTAGCAATTGTTAAGCCTCATCTTCCTCTGACCTTGGCAATGATACCTACATAAACATTTCAATTTCTGCCTTTCTTGGTTTAACCTTTCTGTGATTTACATAAACTTTCATAAAATTTCCAAAATGTCTGTAATAACTCTTTATGACTTCTTATTTTTCTTGTCACACATTCCCTAGATTTAGCTACAACTTTTTTTTTTTACTTTCTGTTGCATAAGCCATTGTGCTATTTTTTTTTACTCTAAAGTTCTTATCAAAAATAGCTGTTTAACAGCAACCTTTCTAAACTCATATATACATATTGTCCTAAAACTCCCTTATTTTTCCTTTTAGCACTCTGCAGTTTCTTCTCCTCTTCTTCTAGGAAATTTCTTTTCTTTTGCAGTATTTTATAATTTGTCAACCCTTTTAAATAACGCATACTACTACATTTGCAAATCTTTCTCTCTTATTCGTACCATGTTTTTAAAGATAAATTTCACTGTATCATATTCACTAGCTATCCGTTTTAAAGTAGTTTCTAACTTTCCCAAGAACTCTCAAATTCTACCCATTACCCATACCTTAAATTCTTCCCTTTCTAGGAAATAAGTAGGAAAGCACTAAACAATAATTAACCTCCTTTATCTTAGTTTTCATTGTTGCATCGAACCACAACTGGCACCATTCAGTCTAAATTGTTTAGTCTTTCAAAATCATTTTCGGCACTCTATCGTCATCCTCTACTGCTGCACCTATCTTTGTGTCATTAGTGGACACACAGCCAGTCAGCAGTAGTCAAAGTGTTCATGCTGCCTACACTGATATGGCAAAGTCATCTGACACCATATCACATGACAGGATTATTAATAAGCTAATGGTCTTAAGCACTGACCCTATGTGGTAAACTGGTTTACAAACTGGCTTAAGAACATAACATATTGTTAGAACAAGTGATGCCTCCTCAGTTAGGGAAAAGGAGACCAGTGGCATCCTCTAGGGCTCTGTACTAGGTTCTCACTTTTTACACATTTATTTCCTTGACCTAATCACTGATAAGAAGTATCTCTGGCCAAGTTCACTGATGATTGTAAGCTGGGTGTAGTAGTTAAATCAGCTAGTGATACTAACACCCTTCAAATGGAAATAAAACTCAACTTCTGATGCACAGAAAAATAACTCAGACTAAATGCCAAGAAGTGGAGTTTCAACTGCTTCACAAAACAACAAATTCCTGTCACCTACTCTCCAGTGAGTCTGAGATCATGCACTTTGCCACATGAGTTGATGGTTCCCTCTCTTTCAATCACAAAGCAACAACTGTAGTCAGAAAATACTTCTATATTTCACAATTAATCAAGAAAGGCATTTCATCCATAACCAAGGAAGTTAGTCTTCCTCTGTTCTCTACCCAGTTATACCCATTATTAGCATGTAGCTCACTAGACGCATCAAAAAACTTGAAAAATACATACAGGCTCCTAGCAAAGATCTGCTATCAGGAAAGGCTAGAATCACTCTCCCTACAGTCTGTTTTGTATAGGCTTTGCGGGGAGACCTGCACCAGTTCTTCCTGGCCTCAATGACATTACTATCTATGACTTCCTCCTTCTCAACACTTGAAATCATGTAAAAATACCTAATTTTCAGAAGGTAATAAAACTAAATAATGAAATAGGTTCATTCATTACCCAGCACATACAGGGAATAAATTCCTGTTGGATGAGGAAAAGCATGTCAGTCTTTAAACATAGCGTAAACAAATGGATCTAAAATGTAAAATACACTCTGGGATGTACAGGTCTTCCCTTCCTTGAAAAGGCTTTGAGTCTAAGGGTGGTTATTGGCAAGGCATCCATGGTCTCTGGTCAAATAACTTTGTATTTCCTATGATTCCTGCATTCCCTGATTCTCTCCTTCTTTTTAATTACTCCAAATCTTTTGAGTTTCCAATACCATGACGGGAATGGACCCCATTCTTAAGTCAAACTATGATTTGTTTCAATCTTTGATGTTAGCCAGAAGTGCTCTTCACATCACCCGCAATATGCCCAGTAATGACTCCTGCAATTTGTACGGAGTTACATATATCGGTAACATATCTAAATACAATTGCAGATTACTTTTTGCTCCTACTACTATTGGAACTGTCTAGGTATCTTTTTTTCCACATTGCTTTCATTTCTGCCTGCAAATCCTGATATTTTATTACTCTGTATACTGCCTACTAGTACAGGTAACACTTATGAGAATGCTACATCCAACCCCCCCCCCCCCCAAAAAAAAAAAAAAAATTCTCTTCTACTGCCCTCTGCTCTGCTTGCTGTCAGTTCAGCTTTTTCAACTAACAGAGCATTGGCCCATACATGCACTACCACATGCATCCAACCAACCCTCCCTTGGTGATCACTTTGGTCATCTCTTCCTCGTTTTACTAAATCTAGCTTCAATGAAATCTGGTCTCTCATTTCCTCCTTGCCTAGACTCCAAGTTCTTTGTGATTGAGTCTCTAATTAGCTAAACCCTCTTTCTCTGTTCTCAAACTTGCACCCCTCTTCTTTGCTTCTTGCCCGTGCCACTAACCCTCCTGTCTGCAGCCTTTCCAAACCCCCACTTCCACCATTCCCCGTGTTTCTCACTGGCTCCACTGGCTGCTTTCCTTCCTGTGGCTTACAGAATTTTTCCCCATTCCTCCTGTGCTCTTCCCAAAAGACCTCCCATTGTTCTGTCCCATCTGCCATCCGGTGGTGTGTTCTTACCTGCCCCCTTTCTTCCTGCTAACTTTGATTCAACCATGACCACCTCTCACTGTGTCTTACCCTTATCACTTTTACTACTCTTTGCTTCTGTCCTTGTACCTTGGCTTCTTTCTCCTTATCATTCCCTCTTTTGGGACAGTATCTTCCACTTTTTTTCTTCATCGTACTCTGTGCCATCACACTTGTAAGCCCTCCTATAACAAACTCTACTTATGCCTACTGTCTTCTGCTTTTTTCCTTTAACTTTTCCCATCATACATTGCCAGCAAACATTCTGCTGTCTCCTTGTTTACAGGAATACTAAACTGACTTAACAGACAACTATCACTATTAGCATCTATATTCCAAGATGCTGTCCCATGCTGCAGACCCCACATCCTCTGCTATCTTAAAGCCCCCTGAGTGAAACAGCTACACCACATCTCAGCACCTCACAAATCTCTCTCCCAATTCCTTCTGCCATGCTTATGCTACTCCATTCATGTCACTTGCTGTATCCCTACCTTTTTATTAGAGGTATCTTTTTTTTGTATCTAGCTTTCCCCTTTATCTACACAAGAAGTGAGAAACCAAAGAGTGATTATGATTAGAAAAAAGTCAGTTCACATTGGATTTACTTCAACTATCCTTATTAGCTCTTTCTGAGGACACAATTTCAAGGATCATTCAAAAGCAATCATTTCACAGCTAGGACGAACAAGTTACCACACAGACACATAAGGACTCCATTTTTCAAATGCAATCAAACTAAGATAAAATGCTTATCAATTCACAGACCATACAAAATGTGGAAGACCAAGAGGGTTGAATAATATGAGATATTTCAATGTCCTATGCTAACTATAGATCAGGTAAAATTAAATACTAACCATAAATCAGACTGCATCAAAACAGCTGCAAAATCTGTTAACTGAAATGAATACTGTTAAGTATTCTTAGAGCTCTCTATCATCTGGAAACCAACATCTGTAAATAAACAAACTCAACTGAACTAAAAAAAAAAAAAAAACACCAGAAAACCGGTTCTCAAAGTTTGATTGAGTCAGCCATGTAAAAAATCTAATAGTCATGTAATAATAATATTTTCAGCCACTGAAATAAACTACTTTATTATAGGTTCATAGGTAGGTACTAGGCTATTAGCCCCTAGGGCCTATATATGCCTAGCCAAAAAGGTACCCTGGCTTTCGCCACCCAGTAAAATTATTTTCTTGTGCCCCTGTCAAGTTATTAAATACTAGACTAAGAATTGCATACCCACAGCTACAAATGCCTGAACAGCAAACCAACATTCTAAACTGTAATTCTACCAACAAATTCCAAACAAGCAACCAACTCAAGAGTCAAATTTAGCTTAATAAAAATAAATAAATAATATAACTAGAAACTAAAACTTATCTCAGATGAAGATGGGGTTTCTCTCTGACACATTTCACCAGATGATGTTACTACTTCCTTGCAGCAGAATAATATTTGATAGCTTTGCCAAATGCCTTACTTACTTGTATGGTATCACTTCCTCAGCAATGATATTCTCAGGCAAGGAAACTGACAAAAAAGTCCATGATATCAAGGTCAAAACTTTCAAAGTAAGGACAGCTGAATTACTCAAATGTAAACTTTGGAAGGAATGCCTGACAAGATGCTCTTCTTTACACTCCACGAAAAGATCTTATGATGCACAGGTAAATGGGTTTGTCTGATCCCACACTTGAAAGTTTACCCCTGGCTAAGCTTACTTCACATTCATGACCAGTTAACAATAAATTAGCTACCAGAAGATATGCATATATTGGTCTTTCAGTAATGGTAGCAGATGACAGCATTTGTATACACTAGCCTTGCTTGGTTTAATTAATTTGTCAGTGATAACTTGTATATGAATGAAAGAAAAAAAAGGCAAATATGTTGGAAATAACTGGTGAAATACTTGCAGAATTTTAAAGCCCAGGTCGGTTTTCTGATACTCAGTATAATCTGAGAACTGTGATGGTGAAGGGTGGACAAATGGCATCATTCTCCATGACTTTTGTTAGTTGTTGGAGCATTAAACTTGGCAAACTCTTCTTTGGGACATGAGATACCCCTGAGCAGAGAGTAAAAACTAACTACATATTCTTCTCTTTTTGCCCCCATGGATTCCATTTTTGGCTTCGAGATTTTTTAAGCTTTTAATTTTAATGTGCGAGTCTCCGCAGATTTTTTAAAGCTGGTCTGGCATCCATGGTGCTCTCAAAAAATGTAATGGTCCCTGAGCTGTTTGTTCAGTCCTTCACCTTCAAACAGTTTGCCAACTAAAATGTATAACTTAAAAAAGCCAGATTAACAATGTTATGGGAAGTTAAAGACTGCACTTACCATGTTAGTATGGATTCTCTGTAAGGAATAAACATATTCTTTCTTGTTTCAGAGTACTCTGAAAGTGCAGAAATAACTTTTCCAAGGGTGAAGAGCGACTTATTGATGCTCACTCCTTCCTGTTTTTTTTTTTTTAAAAAAAGGAAGGAATGTGACTTTTTTGTAATAACTAGCAGAAAACTAGATGAACAATAAAATAAAGAAGAAATTAGTTAAAAATACTCAAGTTAAATGATACCAGAAGATTCCCACACAGTATCCACCCCTCTTATAACATGCAGCACCTCCTGAGACATGCCCACTCATAAGGCAGTTTTGTCTTGGGAACTTTATAAGCACAGTAGTGAACAGTTACAGCCAGAATGACATTCCAAGAGGTATGAGTTATAACTTTTTTCTCTTGCATCCAATATTCCCGCTGTACTTCTTACAAATGTATCTACAAGCTTTCACCTCTATTTCAATATCATTGACTCAGTTCGCAGAGCAGGCTGGTTGACCATCACTTTATGCTGTGGTTTCTTTCTTCATTATCTGGTTGTCAAACTATTAAGTCTTAATTTCTGCCCTCCTTCAGTTCACATCCTTAACCTTGTAAACCCCTGCTATGCTGCTTGCATTATTTTCCTCATTTCAAAACTCTCTTCTCAATTCAACAACAAAGAACTGGCAATGTAGTTAGAGCTATTTAATGAAACCATTGTGTTGAAACACGGTCCAGCTCTGCATCAGAAAAGAACATACATCCCTGCCTTATAAGTACAGCAACATGCACATATTACAACAGGTAATGATGAAATTTCCCAGCTTGTAGTATTTAAAAACAGTACTTTACAAGGAAAATGTTGTAAACAGAAAAAATGTCTAATTGTGTCAAACTATTCTAGGCTGATGTGTATGAAATTTTGTGTTCTTCCATTATGTTGCACACTTTCAACATGTGGCAGAAAACAGTTTGGATCAGTCTACTCAGCCATTCACCAAATGAATGAAAATAAAAAGTTATGTACTCATCATAACGTTCCATCTGAGTAGGTATCTTCATTTGTCTGCAACCTTTGGGATACGGATCCGAGCCGGCAACTTCTACCACAGCATAGATCCGAGCTCCTAGCTCCTCCCTTTACCCATAATCCCCTGCCAACCCTGACTGACCTCAGATCAAGTTTGCCCCATATAACAACTTGCTAGTGTGTCCCGGAAGGGACTCATGAAAGACAACTCCTACTTAGAATCATATTGGTCAGGGGGAAGGCGGGTGGGATGGTTGCAGACAAATGAAGATACCTACTCAGATGGAACGTTATGGTGAGTACATAACTTCTTAATCTGAAGTAGGCACTTCATTTGTCAGCAACCTTTGGGACAGAGTCCCCAGCTACCTGAATCTTGGGTGGCCTTCATGGAAGGATATTCCGGAGCACTGCAGAGCCAAAGGACGCCCTACCTCTGGAGACAACATCCAGTTTGTAATGGCTGATAAAGGTATGGGATGAAGCCCAAGTGTCTGCGGAACAAATATCATCCAAGGGAACCCTAGATCTAAAATCAGCCGATGTAGCAACGGCCCTAGTAGAATGAGCGTGGACTCCCTGAGGTGCAGGCCGTCCCGAACTCTGATATGCTAAGAGAATACAACTAGCTATCCATTGTGACAGGGTAACTTTAGAAACCGACTTGCCTAGGTTGGTTTTGGCAAAGGAGACAAACAACTGGTCAGATTGTCTATGACCAGCCGTTCAATGAATATAAAAGCGCAGTTGTCTGTGCACGTCCAAAGAGTGCAGCTTATATTCTCCTTTGTTCTGATAGTTGGGGAAGAACACGGGAAGATTAATAGATTGATTAATGTTTGCTTCGGAAGATACCTTAGGCAGAAAAGACGGATTGATCCTGAGGTAAACTCTATCCTGATGGAAGGTCAAATACGGTGGTTTGACACAGAGAGCCTGAAGTTCAGAGACTCTTTTAGCCGAAGTAATGGCCACCAGAAAGGCCGTTTTCCAAGAGAGGTATTTGAGATCAACCGTGGCCGCCGGCTGGAAAGGGGGGCTAGTCAAGGCCTGTAGAACTAAAGCTAAATCCCATGGGGGTACTACCTCCATGACAGGAGGTCTGAGGAGGAAGGTACCCTTAAGGAAAGCTTTACAGAACTTGGAGGTAATAAGAGGGCCAGACTCATGCCCTACATGATAGTGGGAAATCACTGCTAGTTGCACCTTGTCTGTAGAACAGCTAGCCCCCTGATGAAAAAGGGTAGATAGAAAATCCAAAACAGATGTTAAAGGCGCTGTAAAAGGATTTAAATGACGGTGCTCAGCCCAGATGGAAAAGCGTTTCCACTTACTCTGATAGACCTTTCTGGTGGATGGCTTGTGTGCTGCTACTAGAATGGCTTTGACTGGTGAGGAGATTCCGGGAGTCCTTATCAAGAGTGGAACTGGAGCAACCAAGCCGTCAGCTTGAGGTTGACCAGGTTGGGGGTCGGAAGACCCAGGGAGTGAGTAATGAGATCCGGAAGAGGATCCAAAATCCAGGGCGGATGAATCAGGTGAGACCATAGGTACGGGAACCACGTCTGACGAGGCCAGAATGGGGCAATGAGGATCATCTTGCTCCCCAACTGACTGGCTTTCTGTAAAAGTTTTAGCATCAGGGGCAGTGGAGAGTAAGCGTAAAGAAGACCGGGAGGCCAAGCATGTACTAGAGAGTCTCTCGGGGACTCCCCCAGAGGGGGGATTAGGGCGAAGTAACTGTTGCATTTGGTATTTGAGGGAGAGGCAAAAAGATCGCAGTAGGGTTGCCCCCATTGGGCAAATATTCGCTCCGCTACTGGAGGATTGAGAGACCATTCTTATGGAGTCAGGATTGTACGACTGAGCCTGTCTGCTAGGATGTTGGACCGTCCCGGAATGTGCGTTGCAATGAGAAAGCGGTTGGTGGATATCGCCCATTCCCACACTCTCATGGCCTCGCGACAAAGAGGATAAGACCTGGTTCCCCCCTGTTTGTTGACGTACCAGACCACTGACATGTTGTCCGTATGTATTGCAATCGCCCCAATCGGAAGAAGGTCGTGAAGTGCCTACGTCAAAAGCACCGCCCTCATCTCTAGGACATTGATATGCAAGGAGGTCTCTATGTCGTTCCACGTGCCTTGGACCGTTCTGCCTGAATAATCCCCCACCCCCACCCCAGGCAAGAAGCGTCCGTGGTCACTGTGGCGATGGGAGGAGGCATCGAGAATGGACGTCCCGTGTGGAGGCTCAGGGACTGGAGCCACCACACGAGCGACCTTCTGCAAGTCCTGTTTAGGGGAATGGGATGGTACAGAGGGTTGCGAGACAAGGACCATTGCACCTGAAGGGTCCACTGCAGGACCCTCATATTCAGACGGGCCAAGGGCAGCAGAGAAATTGCTGCCGTCATGGACCCTAGAACCCTCAGGACCAATTCTGCCGGTGGAGCTTGAAGTTGGAGGATGGCCTGTACATGCAACCTCAGGTTCTGAAGCCGATCTGGAGTCAGAAAAGCAAGCATTAGTTTGGAATCCAGTCTCTCCCCTATGAAATCTATTACCTGTGTAGGAGCCAGAAAGGACTTGGCCATGTTGACTGTCAATCCTAGATGTGGAGCAAGACTGAGGAAGTAATCCCTGCATGAACAGAGCAGACGCCTTGTAGGGGCGGTAAGGAGCCAGTCGCCCAGGTACGGAAAGACCTGAATCCCCTGGAGTCTCAGGTGGGCCACTATTGCCGCTAAGACTTTGGTGAATACCATGGGGGCTGAGGTGAGACCAAAGGGGAGGGCCCTGAACTGAAAATGACTGGCTCCCAGCCGGAAGCGGAGAAACCTCCTGGAGCGTCTGTCCACTAGAATGTGATAGTACGCATCCTTGAGGTCTATCGAGCACATCCAATCGTTCTCCCGTAAAAGGGGAAGAATAGATTGCAGCGTGAACATCCGGAACTTTTCTTTGAGTACTGCCAGGTTCAAGAGAGAGAGGTCGAGGATGGGCCTCAAGTCCCCCGTCTTTTTTGGCACCAGAAAGAACCTGATCCGAGCTGATCTGGGGGGACGGGTTGGATGGCTCTTTTTTGTAAAAGCTGCTGAATTTCTGTAGCAGCCGCCTCCCTCTGACTGGGTGGTACGTCGGGGAGGCTTCTGGTTTTGGGGGTTACAATAAAGGGAATTTGCTAACCTCTGGATATGATGCGAAGCACCCAGCGATCTGTTGTTATGGACTCCCACATTGCTAGTTGCCTTGAAAAATGCCCCCCGACTGCCTCCAGAGTGGAGCAGCTGGGCAACCCCTCAGGGGTTCTGCGTGGGCCTCTCAGAGAAGGGTTCTCTGGACCCAAAATTCCTGGGACCCCCTCTGCCTCTAGGGCGGCGTCCTCCCTGTCCTCCTCTGTCACGAGAGGACTGGTTATCTGGAGCAGACTGGGATTGATGCGATTTCCGGAACCACATCTTCTTCTGACCCTTTTGGTTCTTGGAAAAGGACCTCTGGGGAGCAGAGAAGTGGACTCCGATGGCAGACAACGTCTTCCCGTCTTTCTCGCTCTGGACTAAAGTGTCGCGAACGGTTTTGCCAAACAGAGCAGAACCATCAAAGGGGGCATTCGCGAATGACGCCTTAAAGGGTTCCGAGAAGTCACAATGTCGGAGCCAGGCTTGTCACCTCAAGACCAGGCCGACTCTGCCAGCTCTATCGGCTCCCTCAGTGGCGTGAGACAAAAGCCACATAGAGGTGTTAGAAATGGACCGTAGAGTGGACATTCGGGAGGAGTACAGTTGTTTGTCCCCTTCCGATATGGACTCTGTGGGGGAGGCAGTGTATTCTTTGATCAGATCCCGCTGCATCCGGATGACGTGTGCCATATAGTTCAGCACCCTCATCGAGAAGGTTGCTGAACTGAAGGCCCACTTCCCAAGGCGGTCCATCGCACGAGACTCCTTGCTCGGTGGGTGGACCGTGGGGCTCTCCTGAGCCAACTCTCTCTTGGTGGCCGCCGCCACCAACATGGCATCCACAGGGGGACCTCTGCTCCAATGGGTTCTCTCTGTGGGGGCACTCAAAAGCCTGTCCGGATGCTTGGGGACTGGCTCTGCAGTGTCCAGCTCCCTCCAAGCCCTGGTGGCAATAAGGTCCACCAGGGGGTCGGGGCACCCAAGAAGTTGATGGCCCTGCTTCGAACGCCTCTAAGAATACGGACTCATCGAAGGAAGACTTGGGGGCAGACCAACCCCCCCTATCCTATGCATTTCCATGATGTCTCCAAAGGAGACATCCTCGGGGGGTGACCTTGGGGAGCTTTCCCCTTCATCTAAGTCCGTGTCTTCCGTAAGGGACTCGGGGGAGTCGACGTGCCTCCTCTTACACTTAGACTTGTGAGGAACCTCCTCGGGGGGGCTGTCCGAGGAAGTCTCACCAGCAATGTCATGTTCCGATGGAACATCCCGAGGCGCTGAAGCAGGCTGCCCCAAAGGCCGGGTGATGGGAGCCTGGACCAGCTGAGAGGTGTAGGGGGGAGCCAAAGCCAGGACCGGAGGTCCGGACGCACTCAACAGTGCCCTCTCCACCGCAGCGAAAGCCGAGGGGGAGCTGCCCTCGATAGGATCCGAGAGTCGACTCCCACCCGGATCCGAAGCGGGGACCAGACCCAGGGCCGAGACCATCGGATCCGAAGGACCCGCGTGCTCCGACAGGGATGGAGCTGAATGCACACCGAATCCCTCGGATCCAAAGCTCGGCCTGCGGCTCCGAGAGGTCGGATCCGACAAACTCGAGGGAACAGTCGGAGCCAAAGTGCCCAGCACTGTCGGCTCCGACCCACCCCCGGATCCAACGCGGCTTGGCTCCGAACGCTCCGAACCCGGAAAACGGGTTGGAGAAGGAGCGAGGGAAAACACACTCACTAGGCCCCTAAACACACCACACACACACACACACACACACACACACACACACTACGACCAGCGAGGAAGGGAGGAGAAAGGATCACAAAAAAAATAAAATTTAGTTAGCTAAAAAGGGCTATAGGGTACCTAACCACTCACTCTCACTCACAGCAACAGAAAAAAGGAAGAAAATTAGCATTTTTTTTCTCACAAGTTTCAATCCACCAGGAGCTCAGGAACCTAGCTTGAAGCGCGGCAAACTAGATCTGGGGTCAGTCAGGGTTGGCAGGGGATTATGGGTAAAGGGAGGAGCTAGGAGCTCGGATCTATGCTGTGGTAGAAGTTGCCGGCTCGGATCCGAGATCGGATCCGTATCCCAAAGGTTGCTGACAAATGAAGTGCCTACTTCAGATAAATAATTTCCAATGGTAATAAAACCACCACATCTAACACACACACACACACACACACACACACACACACACACACACACACACACACACACACACACACACACACACAAATACACGCACGCACGCACACACACGTGCGCGCGAGCACATTACTGCAGAGATGTGCTATATTAATTCACCACCTCCTAGCAGGACAAACTTTCATGCTATGATATGGAGGCCTCACTAAAATAAGAATAAGCTCTCGTTTCTCAAACCAAATATTTTCCTTCCTAGTCAGGTGTACAGGACTCTTGACTCTACAACTGCCAAGATTCACAATACTTCACAATCACTGCAAAAGACAAATGGTTAAGAAAATGCATAGATTTTCGTTTTTCAGATATTCTCCCTTCAAACTAAGAAGGCCAAAATAATCTACCTTCAATCTCTCCCCAGTAGTTTCAGTTGCACCACAGCGTTCGCTGCCTGCTAAATCAACTAGGTTAATACGACTGATGATTCTGTGTTCATGTTCCTCCTCTTCCACAAGTTGAGTCTGAGAAAGAACCAACACATGTTAAAGAAGTAGTAAATAACATGTTCAACTAAACTTAAAAAAAAATCTTCATTCAAATTACTTGCACAAAGTACAGCAAATGTAAGCAAGTTAGTAATGGATTCATCTAATAAAAAATACACACCCAGAGTTATATTATAAAGTTACTCAACCCACCATCATCACAGACACACAAACACACGAGCAAGCACAAAAATGCCATATAGGCTTACCAGCCTCTTCTTTTCATCTTTGTAGAGATCTTAATGGACATCTTGCTATATTTTTACCAAATGTTATTTAATTACAATATCTGAAGTGCTACCAATGAGATTGGCTAGAGAAAGAGATGGTGCATGAAAGTAACTTACCACAACAGTGGATCTTTGATGTGAGATCAGAATAACAATAAACCATTACATCTAGTTTTACTTTTTCTTACTTTTTTTCCTCTTTTTTTGTTAATACATTTGTTAACTAGGTAAGCCCACTAAACACAAATGTACATTTTCAGGAGCCTACTGCATATCCACTAACAGGAACTAAGGCTGGTCTAAACCCGACTTAAGTAATTATGTAGATGGCATGAGGCACTGCTATGTATACCATGTTCCTCATTCACTATGTTTTTTTAGATCAGTGGTAATCTTGACATGTTTTTTCTGTTGACTGTACATAGCACACATACACACTGAGCTTGAAGAAATCTGTGCTAAAAATTGAGTAAGGTACATTAACCTAAACATTGAAAATAATTAAGCAGAGGAGGACCTCTCTTGAAAAAACTGTAAAATTCCTTTAGCTGCAAGTGTGCTTTGCTAAGAAAACAAAAACGAAATTATGCAAAAATGGAACTTCCAGTCGAATGTTCTCAGACGGATGAATTCAAATCAATCATATGCAAGTCACAACTCTTTGGAGCAGATGGAAAAATCCCTGTCTGTGACCTAAATGACCAGAAATCAATTAGTGTATTGAGAAGCTGGAAGAGCCAGGGAGGGGTTAGCAAGAGACACATGACTTAAGTCGATGCCCCCATTCAGGAAGGAAGATTCTGTTAGCTCCTCCCCTGTTGTGACCTGGTATGGGAATGTCATATGTCACTCTCCCAAGAACAGACCTGGGGGGGGGGGGTCTCCAATCAAGACAGTGCATAATCTGTTATGGTGAAGTGTCTGGGCATGTGCACACCTCTGTATGAGAGACAAAAGCATCCCCTCTATGACATCAACAAGAGGGAAGGGGCTAGGTAGCATAACCTGCATAAAATGCCCTAATGGCTGCAAGGATGATGGTTCTGCAACTGGCTCTCACCTCACGGAGAATGAATGGACTGCAAACAAATCTTGCCCTGTGAGAAACTAATGGGCCAGTCCACTGATAGGATCTGATATTCAGAAGTCAGTCGGGTGCAAAAAAAAAGTGCAATCAAAAAGTAAAATCAGTCTCATAACAGTCTGTAGAAAATATCAATATTGGGCTATGTTGGTGTACATGTGAAAAAGAAAAAGTCTCTCACAATAGGAACAAATCAGAAGAAAGGAACATAATCAATAATGATGATGAATTAACTCCTTATAAAGCAGAGCAAAACGTGAATGGTACCAGATACAGCAGTGTGTTCTAAACCAGAAGTAACAGAAATACATCCTTAGCAGTCTTTACAAAAAGCACAGGTAGGACTATCTAATAATGTCAAAGGTGATGACAAAGGTGCTCATACAGCTCTGCTTCACAGTCGTGCTTACTTACATGGCATACATCTAAGGCTTTTGATCTGCCACCTTTGAAGATTGCTTAAGTAAGGCATTGTTATCATATTCATTAACTTTATGGTCAGAGCCTAAACTAAATATGTAATAAGTGTTAACATCATTTGGGCCTAACTACTTCCCACAAACAGATTTACTGAAACATTTGTATTTATTTATTCATTTATTGACACTTGATTACCGGGAAAGTTTGACTGATCAGGTGCCAATTTTCAACAGAGGCCTGGGGAGAAAACCTTCAAAGTTTTACAAAAACATTTTTAAGAATGATAATTTTGCAATCTTCAAAAACAGTACTAAAATATTCGCAGTATAAATAATTATACCAAATTAGACATAATGTGACAAAATTGGTTAAGAATGCATATAACTTCTAAGACAATCATTTAACATTTAGAGAAATTTTAGCCAGTGTAGAAAAATGAAAGATAAGTTAGCATAGGCAGGTTTTGGCTAGGATGTCTTTCAGAACGGTTTTAAAAGACTGAAGGGACGGTACTAACCTAATGGATAATAATAATGAGTTCCAAGCCTTAGCAACATGGTATGAGTACAGACCAAGCCCAGCAGATCTGATAGATTTGTGGACAGAGAGATGTTTTTGTCACTGGATCATAATGACCAAGTGGGAACATAGTTGTATAAAATGCTATTTAGTGCTGGACAAGTAGAAGGATATTGGGTAATTTTACAGATGGTAAAATCTTTGTATATGTTAGTTGATGAGGTTGTTCTAACCAATTCAGGCTTTTAGTGCTATACAGTGGTGATTTCTGAAAGAGGGTTTGGTTGCAAATTTCGCCTCTTCATTATAACATTGTTCAAGTTTTGCTTTTTCTGATGGCTGGAGGTTAGTATGGATGGGAGTACTGTAAAGTAGTGAGGGGAAAAGTAGTTGCAAGTGTACTTTTAGTTGTGCTGCTGAGGACATTTTTAGCTGTATAAAGCATCCCTATTTTTTCATGAGCCTTTTGTATGCAATTGTGTACATGCAGGTCAAATTTAAGATCATCATCTACTATCATCCCTAATATTTTACTATAAGAAGTCACTTCAATGCTTGAATTATTAAGAGAGATTCATTTAAATTTTGTTTTATCATAAGAGAGGGATTTGGGAGAACAATTACATTTTTTTGGTGGGGGGGGGGGGGTGATCATGAGCTATGATTTATAAAGCCATGTTTCAGTGTCTGTTAAAGCTTTCCGAGTAATTTTTTGAAGATGTGCCAAGTTGACTGATGTGCACGAGTGTAGAGTCATCTACATATTTTCTTAGGGTGGCCTATTTTGTGGATATGTGGAGGGTGTTGGTGCAAATTTTATACCACAGGGGACCAACAACAGACCCTTGTGGTACACTAGTAGTGACCAGGAGGTATGGAGAGATGGTGGAGTGCCATTTTACTGACTGATACCTACTGGATAAGTAGCTTTTGAACCATAGTAGGGTGGGCTGAGAATGAACTAGAGAGGCCATTTGAATTAGAAGCCTGCTGTGACAAACTGCGTTGAAGGTTTTAGACAAGTTTAGAAATAAGGAGGTTAGGTTCCCATTCTTTACAGATACTGTAACTAAAGTTAGAGAGATTAAAAGTATAGTGTTAGTACTATGGGAAGGAAGAAAGCCATGTTATGTGAGGGATAAGAGTTCCTCCCACAGCAGATTGTTTAGCAAATGTTTTTGCATACATTTTTCTAGTATTTTGGAGACTGATGATAAGATTGATACAGGTCTAAAGTTAGTGATGTCTGTTGAATTTCCTTCTTTGTGTAGAGGACTAATGTGTGATTTTTTTTTTTCAGAGAGGGAACGTGGGATTCCTGGATTGACTCACTTATTAGGACGCAGACAGCTATTTTAAGGTACTTCCTTGGAAGTTCATCAGCTGAAGTACAGCATGGCTTGAGTTTATAAGTAATTTTACAAAGGATGTACGCAAAGTTTTGAAGGGGAAAGTGGATGTTGTGACGTGGCTGTTGGCCAGGGCTGGAATTAGATAGTGGGGAATACCTTGTTGGGTTTGCTGTACTAGCAACGAAATAAGAGTTGAATTATATTATGGTTTCGACTGGTGAGTTATTGGAAGAGGGGTTAGGGATGAATTTTTGGCAGGGATGTAAGATTTCTTTAATGGCCAACCAGAATTTTTTAGAGTTGTGTTTATCATTGCTTGATTTTTTGCTATAGTATAGTTTTTGTCTTCATTTATTAGTATGGTTGCAAAGCATTCTGAAGTTTATGAGACATTGTGGTGTTTTATATTTTTGCAATTCTTCCGATGCTTTTTCTCTATCCTGCATTAGTACTCTATTCTTTCCAGACAGCCAAATTACATTATTTGTTTTTAGTCCCTTCTTCTAAGGAGTGAAAGGCTATTTAGGAAAGCTGTACACAATTAATTTACAGCATCATCTAAGAGGAATATTTTTATGATGTTCGGTGTTAATTGATGATAGGGTAGTAATGAATATTTCTGGGTTAAACTTGAACAAGTAGCATGTTATTTTCTTAACAGGCAGCTTAAATGGATGTGTGAAATATCTGGTTTTATAAAACCAGAAGATGGTCACCGACAGAATCTGACATTGCACTTGTGGCGGTGAATTTACTAGGGTCTGATACTACGATCCACTCTAATGAGGAGTTTGATGTCTGGCTAGAATGTGTGGAGTTATTAATTAGTTGTATGAAACTGCATATGTCCATGCTGGACGTAGGGGAGTTAGAGGTTATGTCCAATCAATTAATACTGACATCACAAAGTAGTATTTTTCTTGTGGAATTGTTATAATGTAGGATAAATTACAGTGTAACTGTATTCTCGCCAGGACAGTAATACATATTTGTTTATTTTCAGATAACTAGTAAGAAGTTCTGCTAAACTGAATTTTTTTATTGGTTTGTTGCAGAGGGAAATGTGGTAGTTGTTGGGAAATATTAAAGCAATGCCACCACCTTTCTTCTTTATATGGTCATAATGGAAGATATTAAAACCAACAGTTGTAATTTCTGAGTCGTTTAGAGAGAATATCAGGCTTGTGTTTTGTTACTCCTGGCATGTAATTCAGCATATTTATTTTTATGCTTCTAATATTTATGGCAACAAAAGTTAGATTACCAGGGAGAGGGACTGACCATTGTGGGGTTTAAGTAGTGTGTAGAAGAGAATTGTGTTGTGATGGCTGTGATAGATGGGACCAGGATTAGGGTGAATGTCTCCACCTAGGAGGATTTTAGCATATTGGGGTACTGCTGATTCTTGTTTTTTGGAGAATATTTCTCCACTTAATTTTATTTTGATTTGATTTCAAATGGAGTTAATCAGTCTATATTTGGGGTAAGGTGAGAGGCATCATTAAATAGGTTTGGTGCAATGTGTAAAGGGTTTGGGGAGGAAGTATAGATATGTAGTTGGGACAGACCTGGAGAAATGACGAGAACAATTATTGAGTCACGGTATGATGAAATATGGCTAAGTAGGAGAAGAATAGAGGATAAGCTGAGGAGTAGCATGATTACGCAAAGGGATCTGTAGCCCTAACTACAATTCAGGTGAACCAAGTTCAATTAGAGGCTCAGGTGACTGACAAAGCAGCAGGCAGGGATTGCTGTAGCCATCTCGGGGTGGGTAGGCAGTGCCATAGGCATCTACGGTGGTGACTCTTATCTGCGGACGTCACAGGTAGGCATACCTCAAAAAGGGAAATAGGGTGGAGACATGGCTGACCTGCTGCAGAGGTAGGGAGACATGCTGCATGTCTCCATTTCATGCCTGCACCTCAGGCATACCACTGGAACTGCATGGGGGGAGCAGGCGGGCCACAAGTTAAAGACCCCCCCCCAAACAAAAACTCAAACATGCAAAAATTCCTGGCATCCTTGTTCCATGACTGGCCCAAGCATACCAGATTAAGTCCGGGGAGCATACCTCTCAACTGTCCAGGTTTTCGCAGAATGTCCAGATTATTGTCTCATATTTTTGGTCTATTCCTCATAAAATTTGTGGTTTTCTGATAAATCACTGGGATGATCTAAGGACTGAAGGCAATAAAAAGAAGTTATGTATTCACCATAACGTTCCATGTGAGTTGTTTATCTCACCTTCATTATTTACTGATGGGTTCGGAGCCAATCCTCAGCTCCAACTCGGCCAACTGCAAAAGCTAAAGGTCTTCAATCAGGTCAAGGCCAATTCCCTATCCCATGATACACCCTGATCTTCCCTCAGATATTGTTTGCTGCGTGACTACTTAGTAGTATAAATATGCCACTCAGAGAGTTGGATAAGAGACAAAGCACTCTATACGGACCTCAAGTAAACTGGATGGGGGTTGGAGGGTGGGACGTAAAAATGAAGGTGAGATGAACAACTCACATAGAAGATTATGGTGAGTACATAACTTCTTTATGTGAAGGTGTTCTATCTTGCCGTTCATCCTTTACTGATGGGTAGAGTCCCAAGCACCGTCTTTTTGGGTGGCTCACGGGAGTATATTCCTCAGAACTGTGGAACCAAGGAGGTCCTGCCCCTGGAGGCCTCATCTACTTTGTAATGAGTGATAAAGGTATGAGGTGTTGACCAAGTAGCTGCTGCACAAATAGAATCTAATGGTAACCTCGCAGAAAAAGCTAATGAGGTTGAAACAGCTCTAGAAGAGGGGGCCTTTACTTTTTGTTGCAAGGAGGCATTTTGTGAATTATAAATGAAGGAAATGCAATCTAATAGACACCTTGACAAGGTTACTTTTGTCACTGAGGCAACCTTATTTGTCTCTAAAAAGGAAACAAAAAGTTGATCCGTTGACCTAAATTATTTCGTTCTGTCTAGGTAAAAATCGTAGTTGTCTATGAACATCAAGTTTGTGCAGCATGTGTTCCATCCTATTTGTGTATTGGGGAAAGAAAACTGGCAACTCAGTAGATTGGTTAAGACTTGCCTCTTAAACCTTTGGTAAAAAGGATGGATTAGTTCTGAGCGAAACTCTGTCATTATGGAAAATCAGATAAGGAGGTTTGATGGTTAAGGCTTGCAGCTCAAAAATCCGTCGAGCAGAATTAATGGCTATCAGAAAAATAGACTTCCATGAAAGAAATTTCAAAGAACAGGATGAGGCTGGTTCGAAAGGAGGTAGTATGATTCTGGATAGAACAAAATTTAGATTCCATGCCATGACTGGAGCTCTGATTGGAGGCCTCAAATGAATTGCACCTTTAAGAAAGGCTTTAGCAAGTTGATACAACATGACATTAGAGCCTTGGAAACCAAAATGAAAGTTTGATATTGCTGCTAATTGAACTCTAATGGTAGCTGCAGCCGCTCCTTCGTTGAAAAGCTTAGTTAGGAATTCCAATATAGAGGGGATCGGAGCTAAATAAGGATCAACATCATTCAGAGAAGCCCATAAAGAAAATCTCTTCCATTTGATAAGATATAACTTTCTGGCATATGATTTATGAGAGGATGTTATAATATGTTGGGCCTCAGTTGAGTGTTTGTAAATCCTGGCTATTGTGGGAATTGGAGCAGCCAAGCTGTCAGCTTTAGGGAATGAAGGGTAGGGTGAAGAGCCCCCGACGAATGGAAAAACAGATCCAGAACTGGGACCAGGATCCAGAGTTCTTCCAAAAGATGAGGCTGGAGGAAGGGAAACCAAATTTGCCGAGGCCAGTAAGGGGCTATTAATATCATGGTCCTTCCCAGTTTTGATTTCTGTAATACCTTGGGAATCAGAGTGAAGGGGGGAAATGCATAAAGGAGACCTGGGGCCAATTGTGTACCAGTGCATCCCTCTGGGATTTCCCCGGTTGGAGGATTAGGGCAAAGTAGCTGCTGCACTTCGTGTTTGTTGGGGTTGCAAAGAGATCGCAGCAAGGCTGGCCCCACCTGGGGAAAATCCTTTCTGCTACTTGTTTCAGGGACCACTCGTGAGGCAGTAAGATTGCCCTGCTCAGCTTGTCTGCTATTAAACTGGATTTCCCCAGGATGTGCATTGCTAACAGAAAGCGCTGGGAGGAGATTTCCCACTGCCATACTCTCATGACCTCTCGACACAGGGGGTAAGATTTGGTTCCTCCATGTTTATTGATGTACCAGACTACTGACATGTTGTCGGTCTGAATAGCAATTGTTCACAGAGGTAGAGAGTCTTAAAAAGACTGCAATGCTAGAAGTACCATTCACATCTCCAGGACATTTATATGCAGATGAGCCTCATGTTTCCTCCACATGCCTTGACTGTTCTTCCCTGAAAATGTCCCCCCACACACACACACAATCAAGGAAGCGTCCATGGTCACTGTGGCTATGGGACTGGGTAGAACGTCCTTGAGATACATGCTGAGACGTCAGCCACCGTTGAAGGTCTTTCTTGCACGCATTCGTTATGACAATTTGATGTGACATTGGAAATTCCTGAAAGGACCATTGAGAGAACAGGAGCCATTGTAGAATTCGCATATGCATTTGTGCGAGGGGAATGGCAATGACTGCTGCTGCCATCGATCCTAGAAATTTGAGTACCACTGAGACTGGGGCTTTTTTTCTTGGAAGCAGGTCTAATACTTGTTCTCGTAAGAGAAAAATTCTTTCTGGGGGTAGACAATGTCATAGAAACTGTGTTTAGTTTTGCTCCTATGAAGATGGTCTGTTGCAATGGCGATAAGGCCGATTTTGCTGAGTTGATGGTAATCCCCAATTGAATGCATAGGTGTAAGGTTGTGTCCCTCGCTTAAATGGGTTGATGCTTGGTGGTGGCAGTTAGGAGCCAGTCGTCTAGATAAGGAAAGACCTGGAATCTCAACCATCTCAGGTGAGCGGTGACTACTGCCATACATTTGGTGAACACACTGGGGGCTGTAGTGAGACCAAAAGTCAGAGTGCACAATTGATAATGGCTGGCTCCCAGCCGGAAGCGTTGATGATCCCTGGATGGTCTGTCCATCTGTATATGGTACTAAGCATCCTGAAGATGTATAGAGCACATCCAATTGTCTTTTCTCAGTAAGGGAAGTATTGACTGAAGAGCAGCCATCCGAAACTTCGTCTTTTTCACTGACTTGTTTAGTCTGCTTAGGTCCAGAATAGGTCTCCAGTCCCCTGTTTTCTTTAAACTAAAAAAAAAACCTTAAGTAAGTTCCGGATCCTCTTTGGTCTACTAGGACTGGCTGGATTACTCTTTAGGACCTCTAAGGCTGCTAGGTCCCTGTGACTGGGTGGAACATCTGGGATTTTCTATAGCAGAGGGAGTGGGGTGGCAAAGGGAATAAAGTATCCTCTGGATAATATGCTTTGTACCCAGCTGTCTTATTCTTAGCGAGGCGTCTAGGTACAAAGATAGGCGTCCCCTGACTACTACCAGAGATGGACAGTCGGGCCTCCTCTCAGGAGCACTGATAGGGCTTGCCAAAGAACTGCTCTCTGTTGCCCTGGTCCTGCGGACCCCCCCCCCGCCACGTGGATGGTATCTTCCATTATTACCCCCCTCCTTTGCCTCTAGAGGGGGTGTCACCACAAGTGTTTTGGAAAGATAGTTGAGACTTACGGAACCATATCTTTCCACCTCCCCCTCCTTTGGTGTAGGGTCTGCTGGGGTAGAAAAACGTACACCGACGGCAGACAAGGTCTTTCCGTCTTTCTCACTCCTGGTAAGAGTTTCCTTAACCTTAGGTCCGAAAAGGGATGAACCATCAAAGTGGGTGTTAATGAAGGAAGACTTAAAGGGTTCTGCAAAGGAACATAAGCGCATCCAGGAATGTCTCTTGAGAGCTATTCCTGTACCCGCTGCCCTGCTCATTCCATCAGCTGCATAAGACAACAGATGCATGAAAGAGTTCACTATCGAATTAAGAGTGGAGAGCTGGTAAGTTACCTTGTCTGAAACTCTGGCAGCTACTGAACCCTGTAAGGTATCTCCTAGCTTATTCAGGAGATCTCTTTGTGACCTGGTAAAATGTGTGAGATAGATCAGCGATCGAAGAATGAAGGCCGTTGAACTGAACGTACATTTCTCGTATCTATCCATAATCCTAGATTCCCTATTAGGAGGATGAACAGATGAAGAAGTCTCCGATAATTCCTTCTTGGTGGCTGTCGCCACCACCATAGCATCAAACTCCTTTGGTAAGGTAACGTGTGTCTTGTGGGCTGATAATAAATTTGTTGGGCCTCCTAGAGACAGGCTCATGGGTCTGGGGACTCCCACGCCCTTCAAGTGAGCACTTCTAGCAACTCTTCGAAGGGTGGAGATACCAAAGAGGTGCAGAGTTGAGATCCAAAAGCCTTCAGAACTGACTCATCATCAGAAGAGTTAAGGGATTTCCAGCCACCCCTCTGTTTAAGAATCTCTAAGATATCTGCAAAGGAGGTATCTTCTGAGGGGGACGTGCGGACACATCTGACTCATCCAAGTCAGTATCCGAAGTGACTGACTCCTGTAGGGAGTCCAAATGCTTCCTCTTGCAGAGTCTCTTCCCAAGGACTTCTTCAGTGGGGGCTTCTGGAGAGGTCTCGGAAGAACATGGCTCACCCAATGGAGCTTCCTGAGGCTCATGATCTCTACACTTTAAAGGAGCATGTGATGAAGAGGCAGACACAAGTGCTTTCAGGGAGGGAGCTGCTCGAACTGATGTAGTGGTTGTCGGGGCGGACAAAGCCCTCCTCATAGCTTCGAAGACCCCTCGGTCCCGACGAGAAGAATCCCTCGGATCCGAAGAACCAATGCAAATCATCTGCACTGGTACAGAGGGCTCCAAGGCAGAGATGAGCTCTCTCAAGCCGAAGCCCCGAGGCGTAGTCGGCACCGACAAGTCGGTCCGACTGTCCTCCCCGGACCCGACCGGTGAGTGACGGCCCTGAGATTCCACGGTCGGTGCCAAGGGTATCAGGGCAGTCGGGGTCAAAAGGGAGAATAGAAGGCCTAACTACAAAAAAAGTCTTTAAAGGCTAATTATCTAATCTAAAACTAAGTATAAGAAAAAGCTACACACACTAACTACAATATTAATACTAAGTTATTAAATTTTTACTAAACCTATAGCTATAATATTCAAGAAGAAAAGTTTTTCACTGGCCAGAGCTGGTGAAAGTCTGATCTAATTGCAGCGGCAAACAAGATCTGGGGGAAGATTAGGGTGCATCATGGGATAGGGAGTTGGCCTCAAGCTGGTTGTAGACCTTGAGCATTTACAGTTGGCCGAGTCGAACCCATCAATAAAGAATGAATGGCGAGATATAACAACTTCACATATAACGATATACATTTGAGTCTCAATCCTTCGGAAAATGTTTGTTAACACAAACCCTGTTACTCTAACAATTTTCTAAGTGTATAAGGGCAATATTTAAAATGTGTCCCTATTTTTGGTCTTTTATTCCCCCCCATTTTGTCAGGCTTTGTCCAGATTTTTTGCAGTAAGAGTTAGAGAGGTATGCCAAGGAGAGCATAGAAGATAGCTGGTAGACCCATTACAGACAAGTACTGAGGAGCTGTGCAGGCAAAATAAAGATTGGGAGGGAGCAAAAAATAGGGCAAAAGAAAAAGGAAAGGGATCTGCCTTTTATTTATGGTAGGTAGTTGGGAAGTAGGAATCAAGAAGGAAGTGAGAAGTTGGACAGCTGTAGGATATTCAGCGGTAGTGGAGTCTGAAAGGAGGTAGAAGGAAGGTATGAAGGACGTATTTTCTATGAAGAGAGTTAGGTTGTTCTGGAAGCTTCTCTCAATCTTTTTGAAATGTAAGAAACAGAGGGGTTTGAAAAAATAGGTTATTTGGATGTAGCTAAGATAGGAAGTTGTGAGAGTTTATTTGGAGAAAGTATAAGTTGAAAAGTAGAATAGTAGAATCACATGACATTATTAGTTCTTTAAAAAAAATGCCTTTACTGAATCATCACTTGTGACATATGTAAACATTTACAAACAACATACATCACATATATTGCTCTATATAATATAATCAATCCAACATTACATAAACTGTTCAAATTCTACTTTCTCTTAAACCTCATTCTTCTTTTAAAACATTTTTCTGCATGTGTTGCTCCCACAATTTCCATTCTTAGGTAATTTACTCCTACCCTTTTCTAAAGATCCCTCTTACTGTTCATTTATCTCTGTTACAATATTCACTACTTCAAGTATGGTTGGTTTAGACTTTGATTTCTTGTCATTGCGTTTTTGGTAGACACCAGAATTAATCTTAATAAGGCCTATGTCTAGCCACTTCAGATCCTGTATCCCAGCACAAAAAAAAATAAATAATTTCTGAAGTTACACTGATTTACCCCCATCTAGTATTCCTGACAGAATTCTCTGTAGGGAAGTTTTAAGGTCTGCTAACTAATTACACTCCAAATGCATATGTTTTACCTCTTTCTTCCGGGTCTATATTACATGATCGAATTTCAAAACTTAGAATCTGATATAGTCGACACCATATCATCGAAGTCTTGAAACATTGAAAATGTAATAAAAACACAACCTACACAAATAAACCATTTAAACGTTCTAAGCAGGGGGGCAAGCCCCTCCCCACTTAAATATACCAACTTCAAGATCATACTACAGTGCAGAAAAGGGAAATATTCCCATTCTGCGCTGTACGGAGATCTCGGTTAAAAGATTCAAAGTTTTAAGACTTTGATCATATGGTATCAACCATATCAGATTCAAAGTTTTGAAACTTCGATCTTCTGGTATAGACCCTTTCTTCCCCATTGCAATGGCAACATTTACCATCTACCTAAGGAAAATTCTTTGAAGTCTGCTTGCACTATAAAGTACCTATACAAACATTTCCATGCAAAAGTCCTAAATCCTCTAGACTTTGTTACATATTTGGAAGCCATAAATATGCCCTCCATTGTTTTTTTGTGACTTCCTTATCTAATCTCCCTTGCCAGTCTTTTCGGACTTCATCTGATTTCTTTCCTACAGTTATCATGCAATATTTTATTTGCCTTACTAATTATCCCTTGTTTAACAGCAGCTTCTAGAGTCAACTAAAACTTCAACCAGTGCAGGTCTTTCACTCAGGATTCCCATATACATTTCTCTTTGGCTATACTCTGACATCAATCTCCGATAGGGAAGGCAATCTGTAGCCTGCAGTTCAAATGTCTTCTTAGCCTCTTCTCATTCTATTACTTTTCCCTCACTTATTATTTGTTCCCAATACCTTGGTTCCTTTGCTAGCTTCCTCCAGTAAATTCCAGTCCGCCCTTGCCTATTCTCTATACTCCCAGTTGCAGTCATCCTTACCAGCTGAATCTTCTTTCCCATTCCTGTGTTGGCTTAGATCTTAGTACACTTTCTGCTACTTTATGAATGTAATATTTCTCTCTTTTTAATTTCTCCAAGTCTTTTGTGTTTCTAATACCATGACAGGAATGGACCCCATGACTAAGTTAAAGTATGATTTAAGTTCATGAAATTAGTATTGTTTCAATCTTTGATGTCAGCCAAAAGTGCTCTTTGCAGCACCTGCAATATGCCCAGTAATGACTCATTCTGCAGTTTGTATGGAGTTACATGTATTGGTAACATATCTAAATATGATTGTAAATTCTTTTTTATAAGACCCGTTGCTCCTACTACTATTGGAACTATCTGGCTATCTTTCTTCCACATTGCTCTCATTTCTGCCTGAAGATCCTGATACTTTATGACTTTGTGTCTCTCTGTACGCAAGACACTGTAGTCACTGAGTGTGGTAATTTCAATGATCAATGCTGCTCTTGTCTTCTTTTCTTGGACCACTATATCCGGTCTTCTAGCATCTATCTTTTGTACTGCCACTTCAATACCATAATGTTTGCACAATCCCCACTGCAAATGTCTTGTCACATTATTATGCCTTTCAGTATACAGTCCTTCTGCCATTAATAAGTCGCAACCAGCAACAAGGTGTGCAACTGTTTCCAATTCGGTTTTACAAAACCTACATTTGTCTGTTTCTCACACATGTTCAATGGACTTTGTAAACCAACATGTACGTAATCCACTATCTTGGGCTGCCAGTATTAACCTTTCATCTCTTGGTTTGAATTTGCCCCTCCTTAACCATTCCTGTGTTCATTCCTGATTAACATGAGGTTCTTCCAGAAATTTTCTATACTTGCAACTATATTTATGCTTTTTCCACATTTTTTGCCTTCTCATCTGATCATTCACCTTATATTCCTTCTTTTGTTTTTTGGTACATTCAGTTGCTGCCTGATTTTTATCTACTTCTGGTTTGATGCCTATAACATTCTGCTAAATTAAGCAGAGAAGTCATCTTAGATTTATTCTCCTCGTGTTTCAAAACTTCACTACATTTGGGCCTTGTGCAGTCAACAGATATGTGTACAGTCTCACGATTGCAGATCTATGCATATAATCAAATTTCAAGGAGGCCCATCCCTCCTTCAGAACGGGGAATATATAGCTTGGATTTTGTTCCTAGATGTCAGTGTTGTTTTCAGGAGTAATTTAAGTCTTCTGAAGTATTCCTTACTAAGTTTTATTCGCATTTGTTCATGTTTTACTGTTGATCCTTCATCAATTCCCAAATATTTATACACTACTTCTTGTTCAAGTTCTTTTATATCACATTCTTGTCCCAAACTTATGTTTTCCTGGTTTAAAGGTTGCTTTTGCACATTTATCAAGACCAAATGACATTCTTATATCATCTGAAAAAGTTTTGAAAACTTGCAGTTGTACTTTCAGTTTCTTATTGATGAACTATATAGTTTTAAATCATCGACAAAGAGAAGATGAGAAGTCTTTACACTTTGTTGTTTTCTAGGAGCCAGATTATAGCCATGGCCTAAGCTGCTGACTAAACAGCTTAATAGATTAAGGTGAGAGAGATCACCCTGAAATATCCCCCTTTGAATTTTTATCCCTGGGATAACAATTTGTCCTTTATCATGGCTAAAATGCAAAGCAGTTTGCCACTGTTTCATGGTAACTGTAATGTAGTCGATCAGTGTGGGGTGTATCTTATACATTTTTAAGCACTCTTATCCATGAATGAGGGGTACTATCAAATGCTTTTTTGTAGTCAATATATGCCATACTTAGATTCTTCCCTCACTATGACTTTATTTAACAACAAATGATCCTCTGTTACATATGACTTTCTTTTATTGCCATTTTGATCTACTGCCATAATTGAGTTTTCTTCTAAATGACTATAAACTCTATTGGCATGAATTCCCATGTATAGATTATATGGGGTAGAAAAGTGAGTTACTGGTCTATAATTTTTAGAGTAGCTTGCAGGTTCACTCTTAAGTAGGAGCATTAATTTGCCTGTTGTTAGCCAGGTTGGTGTCTGTTCTGGGTGTGCATATAAATAGTTCTTACTCATGGCTAAATCTTCGTGCAGAGATGTTAATAATTTTAACCAGAAGTTAGGTACTGCATCAGGGCCTGGGGTTTTCCAATTAGAGGCTTTTCTCAACTTTGTTTCAATCTCTCTGTTACTTCATCCCATTTCATATCCTGTACCTTTAAACGTCTTATTTTTTCTTTTACTTCTTCTGTTCATTTAGCATCTTTGTTATGTTCCATAGGGTCTTCATAGATACTTCTCCAAAATGTATCTATTTCTTCTTTTTTTTTGGCGGTCTTTTAATTCCTTTTACCTTATTTCCCATTTCTCTGTAAAACCTTTTTGGGTCATCAATAAATTGCTTATTTTGCACTTTTCCTTTATATTTACCTTCGTATCTTCTAAGTTTTTCCACCTGTGCTGAAATTTTTAGTTTGTTATTTGCGATAGTGCATGACAGTTCCTGGTCTGTTCTAAAACTGTTCATTGCTTTTATCACATCTATTTTTCTTAGCATTTTTGTTGATCTATTCCCTCTTCTATAGTATTCTAACAGTGACACTTGTCTTCTTTTATAATTTTCTCTATTCGATATTTCCATGATAATATTCAATTTCTCCTCTTCCTTTCCCTCACTACCCTGTATTCTTGTGGTATAACTTTATCAGTTATTAATTTAGCTGCACAGTAATACATCCTGTTTACTTCTGTTATATTGCATGATTCCCTATGAACAGTCCTAATTACTGTGTTCATTTGTTTTATCAAACTTCTGACATTTTGGGTTTTATTAACCTTCTGCAGTCTATTTCTTTCACTGATCAAGATATATCTGCCCATGTCTATTAAATCAAGCAATTCTTCTCTTGGCTCATTTTCTTCCAAACTGAGGGCACAGCCCTTGTTTTCCAGTTCCTGCGGGCATTCTATAGAAGGTTCTATAGCATCTTCCTGTGACACAGTTTCATCACTTTCATCCTGTGCCGTCCGTTGCTCTATCATATGGGAACTCAATGGCCTATCACTCCTCAACATTGACTGCATCAGAGTTTCCACAGTTTCCTGTTCCTTCCCTTGCTGTCTAGCTTCAAGTTAATGTTTGTACTGGTTTCCTGTAGAAGGCTCCAAATTATCTTCATATGGCACCTGACCAATTGCTTCCTATTCTACTGGTTTCCCCTTAATTTGGATATCCATTAATCTATCCTGTTGTGGTGCTTTCTGAAGTAGATTCTCTACACTAAATCCTCCACTTTGCTGGTACTCCATAACCTCAGTTTCTTTTTCTTTAACTTCTCCATTACTAATCTCCCGTTTTACTTTTCCCCTTTGTCTTCTTATTCTTTGTATTATAAAGTTTTCTATGTCCGGATTCCTTTGTCTGTATTTCTCATATATCTCAAATATCTTTGGTGCTTCTTTTTGTATTGGTTAGTTTTGCATTCTCCTTTGCATAAATATTACACCGTATTAAATCTCTTTTTCTTTCCCATGTCCATATTTTTTCTTCAGATGTTTCCTGATCTTCCTGTTTCTCCCTGCTTTGGCGACTTACTCCATCCTGCTGTGATGTAACATGTGTTAGACCTTCACTTTGCAGGCACTCCATAACTTCATCTTCTAATTTTTTAACTTCTACTTCACTGATCTTCTTTTCTACGTTCCATCTTTGTGAAATTTATTTTTTTTATTGTGAAATTTTTCATATCCGGATGCCTTTGCCTATATTTCTCTTTAAATATATTTGGGGTTGTCTTCTTTACAATGATTAATTTGACTTTCTCTTTTGCATAAATATTGTACCATATCAAATCTCTCTTTCTTTCCCATTTCCATATTTCTTTTTTATACTTTTCAAATATCTCTTGGTTTTGTTGTTTATATTTTCGCACTTCCTCAGATGCTTCCTTTTCCAAACAGATCAAGGTTTCTTGATCTATATACTGTTTTTCACACATCTGTTGTATTAATGAACACAAATTTTCATTTGAAGCTTCTGACAGTTTTTCTTGTGGAAGTATTTTTCTTTCCTCTAATTTCCCTCTTAATCGTTTTGTATATCTTGTGTCTGGAAATTCTGGACTTTATGCATAACAGTAACAAAACATAATTTCTTTCTTATCCTCAACAGTCCACTTTATCGTCTTTATGGCTCTTCTTGGCCTATCAGTTTTTTGTGATTTTTGTGGAATGCTACTTCCTTCTACAACAGGGGGGCTATCCTCCCCCTGGGCATGGCCTGGCCCCATTGTAGGAATGTTTCCGTATTTTGAGGATTCTACATTGTCATCTTGTCCAGTCTTGGCACCAGTGCGCCTACCAGGATTGGGCACTTTTTATCCTGGGTCTTCTGCATCCAGCTATCTTTTTTAGTTTTTGACCTACTTCTGTCCATGATATATGTTATATAAATACAGTCTATATATCAGTGTTACCTTGGTCAGATTTTGTGAAAACAGGGTCGACCTCGTGAATGCACTCACCAAGACTTGATGAATTCAATTTCAGCACTACTACTCTCCTTTGCTTACTGACGTTACATCTCTCCATTCAGACCCCCATCTCCATTAGGACCACACCATACCATATTCTGTATGACTGTTGTTACTTTCCTTAAGGTTCTGCATCCAAAATTCTACTCTTTCCTTACTTCTTAAATGTCCCCATGCTTCATCATCATCCTTTTCCACTTTGGGTTGCTGCTTTCTGTTTCTGCTATGTATAAGAGCCTTAACTCTGTAGCTCTAAAATATCCTTTCAAACTAGGTAACCCTAAACCTCCATGTTCTATTGGAAGGATCAACTTATCCCACTTGACTGTTGCCCTCTTCCTTTCCCAGATAAACTCCTTCACCTCTTTATGGCTGATAAAAGTATGCCTGGCCTGTCTATAAAACTAAAGGGACTAAAACATTTTTACTGTTTGTATCTTGCTATCCATATCCATAGACAAGATTTCACATTTTCTCAGTCTTTGTATTATCTTTTGTTTAGTTGCTTCCCACATATCTTTAGCTGGCATAACAGGGTCCTTTTTAACCCATACTCCAAAAATACATCATTTACCATGTCTTCATAAATAAGGGTATTCCAGAACCAATTCATGTGTGGGTACATATAGTTTACATCCTTTATTTTATCTTCATTAATTTTATATCCCAAAAAAACAAGGAACTGTCTCACAATGTTCCACAACCCTGAGATGTCCTTCTCTGGTTATATCAGGTACAAAATTACATCATCTGTAAATAAAGGCAACTTTTCTTCAATACCATACCAATAATATCCTTTAATTTACATGCCCCTTATTTTCTTTTCCAACAGTTCTAAATATAATGCAAATAAAGAAAAAGAGGAAATCCCACCTGATTTCTCTTTTCAGACACAACTTATCAGAGAGGAACCTTCCTACTTTGATTTTTGCTTCTGATCCCTCATACATCTTCTTAATTAACCTTATTATTGTATCAGGAAATACCAATACTTCTAGTGCCCTAATTATAAAATACCAACTTACTCTGTCAAATGTTTTCTCTGCATCGTGACCCACCAACAATAGCTGTATTTTGATACATCCTACTTCCTCTGGATCATTATTGCTCTATTAATGGTGCCAAATGTTTGCCTCCCCACCACAAAACCACATTAATCCATATCTATCAATTCTGGCAACACCTTTGCAATTCTTTTAGCCATTATAGACAAACATTTTATAATGCTGCGGTAGCGTTGTTGCCTCATAGCAAGACATTGTCCCGTTCGATTCTCAGCTAGAGCATCTTCTGTGTGGAGGCATACGTAAATGGGGCATGCCTTCGTTGAAGGTTGTACGTCAGGGCTGGTAACCCGGTATGTAAAAATCCACTACCAATCATTAGCGGACCCGAGTTCCGCTGTGGCGACCCCATAACCGGGAAAAGCCGAAAGACACAAACAAAGTGACACAGTGGTACAGCAGATAGCACTGTTGCTTCACACCAAGAGGTTCCCAGGTTTGATTCTCAGTTAGGGTGCCTTTTGTGTAGAGTCTGCAAGTCCCTCCGTGTTCACATGGATTTCGTCCGGGTGCTCAGGTTTCCTCCCACATTCTAGACATACAGTAGATGGACTGGACACTCTAAACTGGATAGGTGTGAGTGTGAATCTGTGGTGTGGAGGAACTACTGAGGCAGGGCTAGCCACCGGGTGGTATAAATCTTGGCTCTAGTTGCTTGTCACTGCTGAATGTGACACCCCTAGCCCATGCGCAAAAAAGGACAAAAGGGCTCATGGATGGGTGTATGGAATCATGGTTAAAATGTAAATGAGCCTACATGAAGCTGGATCTGATAAGTCTTTTCCATCTTTGGGTATTACAGCTACCACACTTTTTTCCCAAGATGTTGCTGCTTCCTCTCCTTTTAAAATATGGTGAAGCAAATCCTTCCAGAGTTTTATTACTTTCTTTCCTCCTAGCTTCAAAAATTTCACCAGAATACCATCAGTTCCAAGAGACGTTCCTGCAGATTGGTTATATGTCACCATTTTTATCTCATCTCCTCCTACTTGTTAGTTGTTGAGCCTCATCTAACTCTAACCTTGGCACATTAAAGTTTTCCATAAATATATCCATTTCTTGATTTCTCCACTTCTCTGCTTTATTCAAATTTGCATTAAATTTCCAAAATATCTCTAATACCTTTACAAGATCTCCAGACATTTTTCTTGTTATAGGCTCCCTAAGTTTGACAACAACCATTTCTACTTTCTGTTGATTAAGTTGTTAAGCCAAAAGTTTTTGTGTTTGGAGTTATTATCAAAAAACAATTCAAATAGCAAACACCCAATATGGATGCCACAGTACTGGTTAACAAATTACAAGGTTTATTTAGCGCTTTCGTCTCGCAATATGAAACTTCATCAGAATAAAGCTCACACATGTTCAATAATTTAAAAACCTTCGCCCTTGATCACATCACAATCCATCCAATGAAAGCACACTACTAGTAAAAACTTTTCTTAGAAGACCTATAATCAATGTGAGAAACCATTTTATAACATTTACTACAAAAATGTATAGATTTGTTTTCAGACATATTATCATACACTATTACTGATTATAACCCACACAAAATAACCTCAAAGATTTTAATTTTAAAACGCAGTTAATTGAAATCATCCCATTCAGTCCAGGGACTAACCTTGCATTAGTTTTGATTTGCCAAAACAATTCCCAAAGTTCTAAAAATAAATCAGGGGCATTGCCCATGTGGTTTAAGAATGGTTTTCCATACCAAAAAATAAAAATTTATGCCCAGAGAAATTTATCAAATGCTTTGCCAATGCATGCATTGTTAGGATTTGATCTTCCTATATTTTATATATATATATATATATATATATATATATATACACACACACACACACACACACACACACACACACACAGTGGATATAAAAAATTTGCACACTCCTGTTAGAATGCCTGCTTTTTGTGATATAAAAAAAATTAGACTACAATAAATAATTTCAAAATTTTTCCCACAAACAAATCTGTTAGGAGAAAAAATATAAAAAAATACACAATACGTTGGTTGCATAAGTGTGCACACCCTTAAACTTATACTTTGTTGTGTGTGCACACCCTTAAACTAATACTTTGTTGAAGCACCTTTTGCTTTAATTATAGCATTTAGTCTTCTTGGGTATACACCTGCCATCAATTAAAAAGACTCTGATTAACCCCAAATGAAGTTCAGCTGTCCTAGTAGAATTTTCCTGACATTTACTCAGCTGCCTGCTACAGCAAAAGCCATGGTTCACAGAGAGCTTACAAAGCATCAAAAAGATCTCATTGTTGAAATGTATCAGTCAGGAGAAGGGTACAAAAAAATTTCCACAGCATTGGATATACCATGGAACAGAGTGAAGACAGTCATCAAAAAGTGGAGAAATTATGGTACAACAGTGATGATGCAAAGAACTGGACGTCCCTCCAAAATTGATGAAAAGACAAGATAAAAACTGGTCAGGGAGGCTGCCAAGAGACCTACAGCAACACTGTAGGAGCTGCAGGAATTTCTGGCAAGTACTGGTTGTGTACTACATGTGACAACAATCTCCCATATTCTCCATATGTCCGGACTATGGGGTAGGGTTGCAAGACGGAAGCCTTTTCTTACACAGAAAAACATCCAAGCCGGGCTAAAATTTGCAAAACAATACATCAAGTCTTCCAAAAGCATATGGGAAAATGTGTTAAGGTCTGATAAGACCAAGGTTGAACTTTTTTGGCCATAATTCCAAAAGCTATGTTTGCCGCAAAAACAACACTTTGCATCACCAAAAGAACACCATCCCTATGGTGAAGCATAGTAGTGGCAGTATCATGCTTTGGGGTTGCTTTTCTTCAGCTGAAACTGGGACTTTAGTCAAGGTGGAGGGAATTATGAACAGTTCCAAATACCAGTCATTTTTGGCCCAAAACCGTCAGGCGTCTGCTAGAAAGATGAAGAGGAATTTAACCTTTCACCATGAAAATTACCCCAAGCATACATCCAAATCAACAAATGAATGGCTTCACCAGAAGAAAATTAAAGTATTGGAATGACCCAGCCAGAGCCCACATCTAAATCCAATAACAAAAGCTGTGGGTTGACCTGAAGAGGGCTGTGCACAAGGGGTCTATATTATATGAATGAAAGTTCATGATGTCGAACGCTCTAAAAAAGCGAAAATGCCAGACATCTAACTCCTTATTGTGGGGGAGGGGGGTGCAGCCCCCCACTAAATATATATACTAACTCCGAGATCGCACTACAGTGAGGAAAGGGCAAATATTCCTACCTTCACTGTACTGCGGTCCCACAAGAAGCTCTTCGAAGTCCAGCATTTTCACCCTTCACAGCGTTTGACATTATGAGCTTTTGTTCATATAATACAGACCCTCCACAAGGGATGCACTCGCAATCTGACAAATTTGGAGCGCTTTTGCAAGGAAGCATGGACAAATATTGCCAAGTCAAGATGTGCCATGCTGATAGACTCCTACCCAAGAAGACTGAATGCTGTAATTAAATCAAAAGGTGCTTCAACAAAGTACGAGTTTAAGGATCTGCACACTTATACAACCAGTGTATTGCACGTTTTTTATTTTTGATATTTTTTTCTGATTTGTTTGTTTTTCAATTGAATTGTACAGGTTATAGGTTACATTAAAGTTGGAAAAAGTTTTGAAATGATTTATTGTGGTCTCATTTTTTATATCACAAAAAAATGGCATTTCAACAGGGGTATGTAAACTTTTTATATCCAGTGTGTGTGTGTGTGTGTGTGTGTGTGTGTGTGTGTGTGTAGCTATTTATCTAGGGTTTACTATCAAAATATCGAAGCTAATAAAAATGAACGCTCGATACTTCGAAAATGATGTCATACTTCCTGCATACTAATTAGGTTAAAATGTCGAAACTGTGGATCGACAGTGATGGCAGAGTAGGTGCAAACAAAAGTTAAACACCTACACAGTCATGCACACTTGGATTTGCTGATATGTACTGGATCTCCTAACGTTCAGCAACAAGGAAGTCTACTAATGGACGTTAGACGTTCCGTGTTCGCTGAACCAACATTCAACTTTTTGATAATAAACATATATATATATATGGTTCTAGGTCATAAGATCGACAGCCACTCTCACCGACAACAAAAACATCGACACCACATTATCGACAAACCATAAACACGACACCTCACATGCCCGACAAACAAGTAACCGACGGTCCACAAACACGAAACCTCACACACTGCACACACCACAATAACAACAATCAACTAACAAAACACATCCCCTTATCCAAAAACCACACACAGAACACAGGCACACCAAAATCCTCACAAACCCACACTAAACCTCACACACACAACTACGTCCAACCCTAACCCAAACCCTTACCCTAAGGTCCGTCACTATCGCACACTCAGCTAACCCGCCTAACCCTAACTCACTTAACCCACCCCAACCCAAAAATACCACTACCACACTTACATAACCCGCACCTAACCCTAACTCACTTAACCCGCCCTAACCCAAAAACTGCCACTACCGACACTTACCTAACCCGCGCTCTAACCCTAACTCACTTAACCCGCCCTAACCCAAAAATACCACTACCGACACTTACCCAACCCGCCCTAACCCTAACTCACTTAACCCACCCCTATCCCCACAGACTGTCACTATCCACACTTACCTTAGTCGCACCCTAACGTCCGTCACCACCGCATACTCACACAGCCTTCTTTTCAACTCACTATCCCTGGCATCGGAGTTTTCATCCGTAGCGTCGGTCTTCCGAGTGTCGATCATCTGGCGCCCGCTCATGCGTTGTCGGTTATCTCAGCTGCCGATCTTCTAACCTACACCCATATATATATATATATATATATATATATATATATATATATATATATATATATATATATATATATGTGTGTGTGTGTGTGTGTGTGTGTGTATGTTCATACACTCCTTCCCTAAAATATTTAGATGTTTTCCCAACATAAAAAACTGCAGTTCTGGCAAAGGTCAACATACATCACCCCTTTTGTTTCACAATTACAGTGGAAATTAGGTTGAATAAAACCATCCCCCAAACTTATACAGCATCCTTACAACATGAATTTACAATATTTATAGCTGCCACATTTAAAAGTACCACACTTAGTACTATCTTCTCTCAAAACCAATAGTTCTAAAACATTTCACCATATTCTTCAAACACCTTTTCTAGCAACACACTTTGGTGACTGACCTAACTTTTCTGTCACTTCAAATTGATTAAAACTAGCGCAGTATTTCTCTCTCTGTTTTTTAATCATTGGATAATCAATACAAAAAGTCATAAAGAAAGCATAGGCTATACTATGTGAAGTGCAATGCTGTCACTCTGATTAGCACCAAATAATACAGTATGAAATCCAGTTTCTCTTTTCATTTGAACTTCACTAATATTATTATTAACAAAATTTTCTGGATAAACGCTCCTCAAAAACATCCCCTTAAGTTTGTTGCATTTGTCTATAAAATCAAATTCACATGCTCAGTTCGTTCCAAATGTGTCTCCTGTTCCAATGTTGTTTGCACTCTGCATTTTTTTAATGTAGTTAAATATTTGTTCCTTTTTGTCTATACCTGTAAGACCATTCAAATTCCAAGAAAATGTAGAAAAGTGTCACCCTTATGATAAGAAGTCATTACTTCCACCTATTATATATGACAGCTTTTTTAAATGTCTTGTTTCCAGGTTTTCTGATACATGTACCAACTAAATGTTTGACAGGTTGATCCTTTATACAGTTTTTTCTTAGAATCAACACTGGAACATGTGACACTTTACAAGACTATTTGTTTTAATGAAAATACTCAAGCATACAGTTTTTCTTAGAGTCAACACTGGAACATGTGACACTTTACAAGACTTCCTTACCCCATACTCTATTAATTTAATACAAACCCACAAAACTATGTACCTCTTCAAATAATTAAGTTTAGCCCTCCTAATAGGAGCAACTGATCCAAAGAGACAGGTGCAAGCATAAAACTTAACTTAAAATTGAGGTTATCCACACTAAGGTGTATGTTATTGCCTGTGCTTATACTTACACTAATTGGTGTCTGTTTCTTTTTATTTTATTCCCCTCTCAAATTGCATTTCAGAAAACATTAACTTTTAGCCTTGAAGAAACAGTGCTTTGGCTTTTTTTATTGTCCTATAATCAGCTTATCCCAATGGAAGCGAAATAAAAAATTTGTTGTCCTCAGCTGCAGTGTTCTAAAGACAAGCTGAAGCATTTACAGCTAAAGGAAAACTTTTCTTTACATTCAGCGTTCTCTTATTTATGTGCTTCCACTTAAATCTTTTTATTAGATTAAGCCAAGTGTCTTTATCCAGGCATTCGCTAATGCAAACATATGAAAAAACATATCACCTCTACATATATGTGTACTTCTGCACCCACACCTCCACCTCAACAAAGTACAGTTGTGTACACCTACCATAAATGTAGATGTTCGAGTGTCTTCACTGTTGCAGTCATAACTGTAGGGTGCTCCTGCCGGCAGGCAGCCCGAGGTCGGCCAGAATCCCAAAGTCTGGGTCCGGCGTCGGCTGTACAAGCTAGTACCCTGACGTCAGCACGTTCTGGTACATAGCCCTTAGCCGACGCCATCTTCTCCAGCCTTTCTTGCCCTAGATGTCAGAAGACCCCAATAAATCATAAATGAGTCCCACTAGGAAACACAAATACACCACAAAAAAGAGAAAAAGAGGGGATAGGAGGGAGGGAAACACCGACTGCAACAGTGAAGACACTCGAACATCTACATTTATGGTAGGTGTACACAACTGTACTATGTTCATCGTGTTTCACTGTTGCAGTCATATAACTGTAGGGTGGAATCCCAAAGCAGTGAAAAAAGGGGGGAGGTTTAGACAGAAGAAGGGGCAGCAAGAAGACCCTGCAAAACAGCAGAGGCAAAACCTGCCCTGGTCTTGGAATACAAAGGAAGATTGTAGTGCTTGGAAAAAGTATGCACAGAACTCCAAGTGGCAGCTTCCAAGATATCCTTGGTAGGAACTCCCCTGAGAAAAGCTGTAGAAGTAGCAGCTGCTCTAGTAGAATGACTTCTCACAGTACCTGGAAATTGTTTCCCTTGATGAGTGTAACAAAATCTTATTCCATAAGAAATCCATTTGGAAATAGTTTGTTTGGAAATAGCCTTTCCAAGAGAACTGGAGGCAAAAGAAACAAACAATTGGGTAGATTTTCTGAACTCTTTAGTCTTGTCCAAATAAAATCGTAACTGTCTGTGCACGTCCAAGGAATGCAAAATCCTTTCCCCTTTATTCTGAGGATTAGGAAAGAAGGTAGGAAGGTGAATTGTTTGATTCAAAGCCACTTTCAAATCACCTTAGGCATGAAAGTAGGATTGGTCCTCAAGGATACTCTGTCCTGGTGGAAAATAAGGTAAGGTTCCACAGCCATGAGAGCTTGCAACTCTGAGACTCTTCTGGCAGAAGTCAAAGCTAACAAAAGAACTGTCTTCCAAGATAAAAACTTAATATCTGAAGATGCAGCAGGCTCAAAAGGAGGCAAAGTAAGTTTTTCTAAAACAAAATTAAGATCCCAAGCAGGAACAGGAGGGGTTCTGGGAGGTCTTAAATTCTTAGCCCCTCTCAAGAATTGTCTCACCAAAGGATGAGAAAAAACAGGGGGATCAGTATTGAAATGAGCAGAAATAGCAGAAGCATGAATCTTAATGGAAGAAAAGGAAAGTCCGTTAGACAAAAGATCCGAAAGGTAAAGCAAAATAGAAGAGAGATCAGGCACCAGAGGGTCCAAGCCTCGGTCCTGCATCCAAATGCAAAATCTCTTCCATTTAGAGGCATAGGATTTCCTAGTGCTAGGTCGTCTAGCTTCCAAAAGAACATCCAAAACTTGTTTGGGAAGGCTAGAAGAGATCAAATTCCTTTGAAGAGCCAAGCTGCCAGACAAAGGGTCTTGAGATTGAGATGTAGCAACTGACCCTGATGCTGGGACAGAAGAGAAGGGTTCAGAGGGAGAATCCAAGGAGGCTCCAAGAACAGATGCTTTAAAGTTGGATACCAAAACTGTCGAGGCCAATTTGGAGCAATCAAGATGAGGAACTTGGGCTTGTCCTGTTTTATCTTTAGTAAAATCCGAGGAAGAAGAGGAAGAGGAGGGAAGGCATATCCCAAAAGGTTTCTCCAGCTGAAGGACAGGGCATCCACTTTCCAAGCTGTTTTGTGGAATAACCTGGTGCAAAAGAGAGGCAGCTGATGATTGAGATGGGATGCAAACAGATCTATCTGGGGGCATCCCCAAACTGCAGTAATCCTGTTGAATAAGTTGGTGTCTAGCATCCATTCGTGAGGATCTAAAATGTTCCTGCTCAGGCTGTCCGCTAAGAGATTCTGTTCTTCTGGTATGAATTGGGCCTGGAGATGTAGATTCAGATTTAGAGCTGTGTCCCATAAAGCCATAGCTAGTCTGCAAAGGGGGTACGAATGAGAACCCCCCTGCTTGTTTATGTACCACATGACTGTGGTGTGGTCTGTGCAAATCAAAAGAGGTCCTGGATGCAAAAGGTACTTGAAGGCTAGAAGAGCATTTTGAACTGCCAACATTTCCTTCAGATTGATGTGCCAGTGAAGATGATCCTTTGTCCAGGTTCCCTGCTGGCAATTGCCTAGAAAATGTGCTCCCCAAGCATAATCCGAGGCGTCCGTGGTTATGATTTGAGAAGGTTGAGGAAGACGGAAAGGCTTTCCTTCGTTTAACGCACACCCGGGACCACCAAAGGAACTCCTTCTGGAGGCAGGGGATCAGAGGAATCAGAGTGTCCAGATCGTGGTAATGCTGCGACCATACACTTTTCAGATACCATTGAAGCTTTCTCATATGAAGCCTTGCATTTGGAATCAACAGAATGCAGGAAGCCATGTAGCCCAGTGCCTGCAGGAATTTCCTTGCAGTGAGCTGAGGTAGAGTTGCCAAAGTTTTGAAAATTGAAGCCAGCTGTATTTGTTTTTCTGTAGTGAGGAAGGCCCTTTGTAAGGTTGTATTTAAGAGGGCTCCCAGAAATACCATTTGTTGAGAAGGGATCAAATGTGACTTTTTGTGTTCACTGAAAATCCCAGTAGGAGGAGAAGACGTTGAACAAAATCCAGATGTTGAAGTAAAAGATCCTTGCTGTCTGCCTGAATAAGGCAGTCGTCCAAATAGGGGTAAATCTGAATCCCCCGGAGTCTGCAATAAGCCACTACTGGTGCCAGGCACTTGGTAAAGACTCTGGGCGCAGTAGATAAACCAAAGGGCAGTACAGAGAATTGAAAGTGTCTCGAGCCTGCCTTGAACCTGAGGAATTTCCTGCATTCCTGCCTGATGGGAATGTGCAAATAAGCTTCCTTTAGATCCAATGTCACCATCCAGGCGTCTTGAGAGAGCATTGGAATCAGCTGCTGTAGAGTAAGCATCTTGAATTTTGGAATTTCCAAAAAGGTGTTCAACACAGAAAGGTCCAGAATAGGTCTCCATGAGCTTTGTTTTCTTGGAACCAGAAACAGTCTTGAATAAAAACCTTTTCCCATCTCTGAGAGTGGAACAGGCTCTATGGCTCTCATGGCCAGAAGAGCATCCACTTGATTTAAGGCCTCTGACCATTGATGTTTTGGCAGATCTGGCCAACCGAAAGCCCTTGGCAAGGTATGAAAGTGGAATTTGTAGCCTTTAAAATCACGTCCAATACCCATTTGTCCTGGGTAATATGAGTCCAATTTCTGTAAAAAAGAGAAAGTTTTCCTCCGAGAGGGGCATCCAGGTAAAGAGGTCCTGTAGCCCAACCGAGAGAGTCATTGAGTTTGCTTCCTTTGAGATTGGGATCTGTCTTCTCCCCTTCTGGGTGAAGAAGCAGTCCATTGTCTCGATCTGTAGGAGGCCTGAGCTTGGCCATGACCTCTGGAGCGTCTATATCTTCCCCTTTGAGGCCTGTCAGACGTGGGAAAGGACCAATTTTTGGAGGGCCAATTCCTGGAAAATCTAGGAGGCTGAACTTGCAAGAAATCTTTCACAGTTTGCATAGATTTTCCTTTTCTTCCATCTTTTTAATAACCTCCTCAGCCTTAGACCCAAAAAGAACATCATGCTGAACAGGGGCATCTAATAATTTAGCCTTAACCTGTTCAGGTAAACTTTGCTCATGAAGCCAAGCATGTCTCCTGATAACAGTACCAGAGGCTGCGGCCCTGCAAGAAGCATCCAAAGCATCAAAACCACAATGCAAGCTATGTTTGTTCAGTTGTTCAGTTGCATGCAATACATCCTGTAGTTCCTTATCTTCTGCACATGCAGGAAGGAGGCAAGCTTTTGCTTTAAAACAGACAAAAGAAATTGCTGATACTTAAACATATGAAACTGGCAATTTAAAGCCCTAACAGAAAGGGTAGCAGAAGTATATACCTTTTACCCCACCTGTCTAAGGCACGCAGAATCCTTCTCAGAGGGAATAGGATTCTTAGAAGAAGCAACTTTAGCAGCCTTAGAGCCCTGAGATATAGTTTCAGGATCTGCAGAAGGATTCTTAAACAAGAACAAATGTGATTCAGGAACCCTATAAAACCTATCAGGCTTAGAGGGAGCAGGAGGCATGGAGTCAGGATTCAAATTAGCCTCGGAAAAAGCATCATCCACAATGTCAAGAACAGGAGGGATAGCCAAAGGCCTATGTTGAGGAAGAAGAAGGAATTCTCTAAGCCTCTTCTTGGAAGCAGAATAATCCTGACCTTCCCAATGAAAATGTTCCCTCATCTCATGTAAGGTTTCCCCAAAAGAAAAATCTTCAGGCGGAGAGGCAGAGGGCAAGGAGTCCTCAGCATCCGAATCCTCATAAGGAGGAAAAGAATATTCCTGATCAGAGGAAGAGACAGAAGATATAGAAGCCTGGTCAGAGGAATCCATAGGAACATCCTGTCGAGGCCTTTTCTCGGGGGGGGGGTGAGAACCCCTAATCATAGTAAGCAAATCTTCAGCCATCCTTAACAATTGCTTCTGTGTCCTGGGAGTAGATTCAGAAGTAGCTTGAGCAGGAGCTTTGGACTTAACAGGAGTCTTTGTCTTTGCCTTTGTCTTTGAAATAGTGATGTGAGTAGGCCTGAATACCCCCTCAGAAGCCGGTACCTGCACAGCGGCTCCGGACCCATCTGAGGGAGCGACGTCCGAAGGTCCTGCAGCAGATAAAATAGAAGGCCTAGATGGCTCCCCATGGGAGTCCATATCGGCCATCGGTTCAGAAGTGGCGGACGACAGGGGCTGCAAAAGCGCCTCACTGATGACAGCCGAACCGGATGCTGGCTCCAGCTGCAACAAGTCCTGTTTGGACCTTGGAAACCTGTCCTTGTCTTTGCGCTTCTTTTGAATACCGGTAGAATCTGACGACATTCTATAATTGAAGCGTCTGCCAAAGTAATTCAGAGCCCAGTCGTACCTGCGTTTGATAGTACGAGAATTAAACCTGGCACAGAACCGACAACAAGAAACGTCGTGGTCAGGGCCTAAGCAAGGTAGACAGTAAGAGTGGAAATCTTTATGAGGTATTTGTTTCCCACACGCAATACAATTATTAACTTTTTCTGACATCGGAGGAACAAGAAAAAGATTCCCCAACGGGGTACTTAGCTTTGAGAAGAGAAGTAAGAACTTCGGACCGACAACAACCAAAAACACTGTTCGAAAATCGCCAACCAACGACTTGCGAGCTGCTTTCCACCGCACGGCAAGAAAGACTGGAGAAGATGGCGTCGGCTGAGGGCTATGTACCAGAGCGTGCTGACGTCAGGGTACTAGCTTGTACAGCCGACGCCGGACCCAGACTTTGGGATTCTGGCCGACCTCGGGCTGCCTGCCGGCAGGAGCACCCTACAGTTATGACTGCAACAGTGAAACACGATGAACATCCCAAGATTACAGCAAATTAACTTAAACATGCTTTGTCAAGCCTTTTTTCTCTTTTTGCATTGTAATGTCTACATTTCTTAATACTAAAAAAAAAGAAAGAAAAAATACACCTGTTTACTTTAGTATCTTTATCACATACAAGAATAACTAAAAATGTTTTACTATAAACCATGCCATTTATATATCATGCACATTTTCATGGAAATACCGTTAAGAACAGAAATTGTTTTACTTAGTCACCCCTTTTCCTTCCTCTTCTCCTCCCTTCATTCTGCTTCTAAACATTAATGACATGAAGTGAGGTAAATGCCTTTCAGTTTCTCGCAAGTTGAACAAAGTCAGCAAAGTCCACTCTTTCCACTTTTTCTTATACATACGGCTTTCACAAATATGACTGATGCTTTGCATTCTCACATTTAGTTTTGCTGGTCTTCTTCATCTCTCAACTCCAGACTCCAATTCATTTCCAAGGTGCTCCAATTCTTCTTGTCAAATGTGCTTTTCTCTGTCTCTCAAGCATTCTCCCATGGAATGTTGGAAAAGGTTTCACTAGCAAGGTCTCTCTGTGTGCTTTACTACCAGAAGAATGAGAAGCAAAGACCACTTCTTCATGATGACTCACTTTTTGTTTGACAAACTTTTGCATTTCCTCTTTAGCCTTTTCTTTATCATAAATGACTTTGATCCTTCAAGAAAAAATATTCTGAAAACAGCCGGATACAGCAGCGTGAATCTCACAACCTGCCAGTTGACATTCCTGATTGCTGGAACAAATTTTCTTTTTTGCCTGGTGCACAGTGATTAATCATTTTCCAGAAGCACTCTGCTGTCTCCAACTTTTAATACTTTGCCCTTTTGCCACAGTTTGGTCAGGATCAACTCTTTCTGCTGTTTGGTTTGCATTTTTACTAACACAGGTCTTAGCTGGTTTCTCATGGCGAGATTGGAGCATACACACGCTGTGCCCTTCCATTTAACAGATTCTGCTGTGTAATACCATTCCAGTTTCTTATTTGTACCTTCATAAAAGTAATGCAGTCTGCTCCTTCTAGTTTCTCTGATACAGCTGAAAATTTCAGATTTTCCCTACATGTTCAATCAACTAATTCTACCATTTTTGAAACATCACTTCTTGAGCAGCCTCATACTCAGCCAGCACCTTCTTCATTTCAGCCTCTGATTTTTAGTTTTATCAGGCCATCTGAATCTGTTTAAAGCTTTTTCCGAATTATCCAGCCTTTTGTTATTTGAGTTGATATACTCATTCAGTGTTTTTTAAATCAGTTCAGAACACGTTTGACTTACTTTTTCCTGCAGATTACTGGAAGCCATATTTTGCACCACAGCTGGAGTTTGAACTGCTTTTTTGACTGAACAGCAGTAGAAATGTTCCAAGTTAGTGTTTTCTTTTCTCTTTTTCTAGTTGTTTTTCTTTCAGTCTCTCTCAGGTGCTTCTTCGCTGGCATCCAGTGTACTTACTAGCCAGAAACTGAATTTACTTTTACTAAAAGTGACAAGAGTTTGTGGCCCTAATTTTTAACTTCTTTTATCACATTGGCAAAGTTGAAGTTAAGCTGCTGATCATTATGCAATAATCTCAGAAACCGACATTATTAGTTCTTATATTAAAGAAATGGCATCTACACTTCACTAAAAAAGCTAATTGTGAAAGTTTTTTTTTGTCTTCAATTAACAGTTTTCAGAATTTACCCTTTGGAAAGCAATTAGTGAAATAATTGTGCATGGACAATTTACAGGTAAACAGCTACAGCCTAACAGAGTTAATCTAACTAAAAGTTTGATCCTATGTAATATAACTGTGACAAAATGTATTAGTAGTGTTCAACATCCTTTCATTTGCTCAGCTCTATTTACAAAAAGGAAAGTAAAAACAAGAAACTATTAGACCTCCCAGGAAGCATGTTCCTCCTCTCTGGGTCTTAATTTCATCCTGGAGAAATTGACTCAGGCTCCTTTTGAGTCTGCTGTTTTAGCTTCCTTGCAGCACTGTTCTTGGAAGACAGTTCTTTTGTTAGCTCTTACTTCTGCCAGACAGGTGTCTGAGTTGCAAGCCCTTATGGCTTTTACGCCTTTTTTGATATTTCATAAGGACAGGGTGTCCTTGAGAACTAATCCTTTTTTCATGGCCAGGGTGGTTAATGAGTTGTTACTTCAATAAGTCTATTAATTTGCCTACTTTTTCACCTCTCCACAATCTGAGAGTGAGAGAGTGCTGCAAACCTTACAAGTGCATAGACAGCACAGATTTTATTTGTATAAGCCTAAAGCTAGCAGACAACCTGATCAGTTGTTTCCTTTCATCCTAGCTCTTTAGGACTGGCTGTTTCCAAGCAAACTGTTTCTACTTGGATTTCAAAGGCTATTTCTTTTTGTTACACTTTTCATGGCAAGAGCTTCCTTCTTCTGTAAAGGCTCATCCTACTAGAGCTGTGGCTTCTTCTGGTGCTTTTTCAAGGGCTCAGACACTAATTCTATTCTTGAAGCTGCTACCTGGACGTCTGTACATACTTTCACCAAACATTACAAGTTGGATGGTATCTCCAGAGCTAGAACTAGTTTTGCTAATGTCATTCTTCATGGCTTCTAAGACGACTCTACTGCTGCTTCCTCCTCCCAAGTTTCTTCTTGAGCTTTGGGACTCTCCCATAAGTTATGAATACTGCAGCGGTGAATGTAAGGACATAGTGCAGTTGTGTAAAATCTTATGATAACGGTAGATGTCCTTGCCTTCACCACTGCAGTATTCACACACTCTCTCCATCACCTTACTCTTTTTTTCTTCCTAGATAAGCAGGTTCTCTTTGGTTTTCCTTGGACTGCTGTTCCTACTGGGGCAATCAGTTCTGAGAGTGATATGCCTGAACATCACCTTTACTCCCTAAGCGATTCAGCATACCTTAAAGCAATGGTAGGCTTTGGTAAACTGGCCAGAAGACGGGCTTCACGGCAAGGAATCCCATGAGTTATGAATACTGCAGCGGTGAAGCATAGCTGGCCTTAGGCAAAGGCCAAATAGGCGGCCGCCTAGGGTGCCGCTCTAGCAAGGGAGCTTTTCCAGTAATTTGGATGGTGCAGGTAGAGCAGGATGGGGGCACCAGGTGGTGTGTGTGTGTGTGTGGGGGGGGGGGGGGGGGGCGCTGTAGAGCTCTTTTGCCTAAGGCACTAATTGGCCAAAGGCCAGCCCTGTAGTGATGGCAAGGACATCTACCGTTATGGTAAGATTTTACACAACTGTACTGTCTCTTTGCAACAATACAGCACAGCCTTGGAAAGTAAAACTGTTTCTTCTATACACACACTTCCAGAGGTTAATTACTACCACAGCTGTTACCTTATTGTGGACTGCAGCTTTCTGGTTTACACTGAGGAAAGTTATTTTGATTTAAACATTTCTGACCCAGCACAAGTAGGTTCAGAATTTCTTTACCTAAAGCTGAAAGAAGTGATTTGTCTAAAATGAATATAATAACTGAATATTTTCCAGTGTTATCACAATCCAGGTCATGACCCCGAAACATCAGCAATTAAAAAGGACTATTCTTTCTACATTTAGAGTGCAACTGCTCAGTTCCCTCAGTCATTTGTAGATAATGCTTTCCATGCTTGCTTGGCATATTTTTTATGAATTTTTGCAACAACTACAATTAAGAAGTGCATGACTGCCCATTTCATACCTCATTCAGCTCATGTCTATAAACTTTGTGATGCCTTGCAGCAAATGCATAAGCTACACTACAGGCATATTCGGTTAATACAGATTAAAAACTAGCCATATGACACCTAGTGTTTTCCTAACACAATTTTTCTGCTCAAACATGTTTGTTTTTGATTTGTTCAAGTGCATATTTGTTTATACATTTACTTTTTAAATCACAGACCCTAGCGTCTTGAAGCAAAAAGAAAATAATTATTACATGTTAAAGCCTTGTGACTAGCGGTTTAGTAATATGTATAAAGATAACTTAACAAAACTGATTAATTATAATTGCTGCCATCCACCTTTGCAAGAAACCAACAGCTTGATTGTAGCTACCAAAAGGGTACACTAATTGTGACCTTGGTGTGTCAGATTTATCTGCCTTGTGGTAGACTGCAACATAAAAGCAGGAAGGGGTAGTGGCACTAAAAAGGCATCTTTAGCCCTTGTGTAAATCACTGTGCGTGTGTGTGTGTGTGTGTGTGTGTGTGTGTGTGTGTGTGTGTGTGTGTGTGTGTGTGTGTGTATGCAATAAGCTTAGCCAAGAATATCTGAGAAGTCAAAGGTTACTTACTCTGCGCTTAATCGTATGGTATGAAGCCTACTTGGGTATGGCTCAAATTCTTCACAGTCAAGAGCAGCAGTGTTTGTTTGCTGTACATTCTTAAGGACTGTCACGTCCTGATTATTTTCAACTGATGCTAGTACTGTGGAGTTCATTGGACAAATGTCCTGCACTATATTCACTACAGGCACCTTCCCAGATGGTCTTACATGGCACAGAGAGGGACATTAGGGGAATATCCAAAAATCCCCTGACACTGCCTTGAAAATAACCACAATGCAGCCAGCAATTGTCTGGTATGAAATGAATGCCATTGTCATTGTGATCAGCCGGACAGTCTAAGGAGCAGAAGGAGGCCACAAAATAAGTTTAAACTATTTAAAACTGAGAACCCTCCTTTACAAAGCAATACATATGTTATCTCTAATGTACACACATCATAAACAACCATTTGTTTGCTCAAACATGACTTGTCAGTATTATCAATCACATCACAAATGCAGTGTCAGCAAAACAAAATGTTACATACGTGATTTGTAATTATACACTGCTCAATTACAAGCACAAATGTGCACCACAAAAAGAACGCACAAATACACCTACTCAGGTTAATCTCTACTGCTTACCTTAATCTGCGTCATGACAAGAGAAAGGACAGAGTGAGACCTGGAACTCCTATCATTCATGCCTGTAGCAGCTGTAGCTCTCTGTTTATTACCAAGTTCAAGCCAACTCTAACAAAGAAACACATCTACATGAGTAAGCAGTACCACTAATACAAACTAAGGAAGGTCATGTTAAAAATGTATTACCTGAACATCCAAGAAGGAACTCACAACATTTCTGAAAATAAAAATATATAATTAAAATACATAAAAGAAATAACTTAGAGAATCCACATGAGTTATGACCTTCTAAATATATATGTGCATTATTCAATCATTCTCCAATAAAAAAGAAGTTATGTACCTACCATAACGTTCCATTTGGTTGTCCTTCATCTCGCCTTCCTTCTTGCTGGTTGGGTTCGGAGCCGATCCTCGGTTCCGACTCGGCCACTTACTATATAGCTCGAGAGATCTTTACTGGCTGAAGGCTACCCCTTATCTCAGAATGCCCAGCGCCAGCTACCAAGATCTCGTTTGAGATAGCCCACACTAGACATAATTATAGGAGATAATCCATTAATAAACCTGGATACACAATTAATTGTCATGGTTTGGTTGAGAAGCAACTAATAACAAAACAAATTAGCCAGTGAAACCATTGAGAAACTCCTCTCAATCCTCGAGGAAGGGGGAAGGAGGGAGGGACGCAAGAAGGAAGGCGAGATGAAGGACAACTAACATGGAACGTTATGGCAGGTACATAACTTCTTTATGTTAAGTTGTCCAATCTCACCTTCGTTCTTACTGGATGGGACAGCATCCTTAGCACCTCAATCCTGGGTGGCTCATTGGAACAGACTCTTCAGAACCGTGGAACCGAAGGAAGCTCAGCCCTGGGAGACCACATCTACTTTGTAATGAGAAATGAATGTATGAGGATTTGCCCAGGTAGCTGCTACACAAATTGAATCTAAGGGCAATCTAGATTGAAATGCTACCAAAGTAGCTACTGACCTGGTTGAATGACCTTTGGGTTTTGTTGGAAGATCTTTTTGTCGCAAGTGGTAGGTATGGACTATGGTGTCCGATAACCATTTTGACAATGTTACTTTAGAAACTGGAAGGCCTTGCTTGTTGTTAGGAAATGAAAGGAACAACTGATCTGATTTTCTCATGTCTTTAGTTCTATGGAGATAGAAACGCAGTTATCTATGCACATCCAATTGGTGTAACCTGTATTCTGCCTTGTTGGAATGATTAGGGAAAAAGGAAGTTCAATGGATTGATTCAAATTGTGTTCTGAAAAAAACTTTAGGTAGAAAAGATGGGTTGGTTCTCAGAGAAACTCTGTCTTTGTGAAAAACTAGGTATGGAGGGCGAACACATAGTGCATGAAGTTCTGAAACACGTCTGGCAAAAGTAATAGCAACTAAGAATAGAGTTTTCTGAGAGAGAAATTTCAATGAACATGATACTGCTGGTTCAAAGGGTGGCAGTGTCAAGGAAGCCAGAACCAAATTGAGATCCCAAGGTGGAAGTGGCTCTTTCACTGGAGGTCTAAGTAGAGATGTACCTCTCATGAAAGCCTTACAGAGTTTGTGAGACATTATGCTGGAGCTAGAAACTCCGACGTGAAAGTTTGAAATGGCAGCTAGTGTTACTCTAATGGTAGCAGCCGCTGCACCAGAATGAAACAGTTCTGCTAAGAAATCCAAAATCTTGTGTACAGGAGCTGTAAAAGGATTTAAATTCCTGGATTCTGCCCAGTATGAGAATCTTTTCCATTTGCTAGCATAGACTTTCCTTGTATTTGTCTTATAGGAGGAAACAATAATATCACGCACTGCTAGGGAAATACTGGGGAGCCTGGCTAGGATTGGAAGTAGAGTAACCAAGCTACGAGTATGAGAGATTGGAGGGATTGGTGTAGCCCGCCTGACTGATGAATCAAGAGGTCCGGTACTGGGCCCAGAATCCAAGGCTGGGCTAGAAAATGGGGGTGAAGGAATGGAAACCAGATCTGTCGAGGCCAATAGCGGGCAATGAGGATCATTTTGCAACCCAACGATTTTGCTTTCTGAATGACTTTTGGAATTAGGGGAAAGGAGGGAAATGCATAAAGGAGTCCCTGAGGCCAATCGTGGACTAGAGCGTCCCTGAGTGTCTGACCTGGAGGAGGAACAAGGGAGAAGTAGCTGCTGCATTTGTTGTTGAGGGGAGAGGCAAAGAGATCGCAGCAAGGCTGGCCCCATTTGCAGAAAATAAGATCCACAATTTTCTGTTTCAGAGACCACTCGTGAGGCATGAGGATAGCCATGCTGAGCCTGTCCGCTATTACATTAGCTGTTCCAGGGATATGCATTGCTGTCAGAAAACGTTGGGAGGAAATCGCCCATTGCCACAGTCTGAGGGCCTCTCGGCACAAGGGGTAAGACCTAGTTCCACCCTGTTTGTTGATGTACCAAACCACTGACATATTGTCCGTCTGTATTGCAATAGTCCCGGCAGGGAGAGAGTCTTGAAGAGCTTGCAATGCTAGGAGCACCGCTCTCATCTCCAGGACGTTGATGTGCAAGTGGTACTCATGAGGTTGCCATGTGCCTTGGACCGTCTTCCCTAGATAATGCCCCCCCCCCCCGCACCTTATCAGGGAAGCATCCGTGGTCACTGTGGCGACTGGATGGGGTTCCATGAAAGGTCTGCCCTGAGTAACTAGTGAGGAGACCATCCACCAGAAAAGGTGTCTTTTGCAAGATTCCATAATTAGCATCATGTGAGACATGGGTAATTCCTGGAAGGACCATTGTGTGGAAAGAAGCCACTGAAGGATTCTCATGTGAAAGTGTGCTAAGGGAACTAGAAGAATGGCTGCTGCCATGGACCCTAGAGCTTGAAGAACATATTTGACTTGAATTCTTTTGCTCCTCAGGAGAAGTGACACCTGTTTTCGAATAACGGAAATTCTTTCCTGAGGCAATTTTACAATCATTTTTCCTGTGTTTAACTCTGCTCCTACATATGTAATAGATTGACAGGGCAACAAGGCAGATTTTTCGAAGTTTATTGTGATGCCTAGTTGAGCACAGGATGTGATGGTGTAATCTCGTGCCTCTATAAATTGTTGCCTGGTGGTAGCAGTGAGGAGCCAGTCGTCCAGATAAGGAAACACCTGGAATCCCAGACGTCTCAGGTGAGCCGTGATTACTGCCATGCATCTGGTGAACACTCTGGGGGTTGTGGTGAGGTCAAAGGGCAGAGCTCTGAATTGGTAATGACTGGCCCCTAGCCGGAAGCGTAGAAATCTCCTGGACCGTCTGCCCATTTTTATATGATAGTATGCGTCCTGAAGATCTGTGGAGCACATCCAACTGTCCTGACTCAGAAAGGGGAGAATGGACTGCAGTGTTACCATCTGGAACTTTTCTTTTTGTACAGATTTGTTTAACCTGTTGAGATCCAGAATTGGTCTCCAGCCCCCTGTCTTTTTGGGCACTAAAAAGAATCTTGAGTAAGTTCCGGATCCTACTTGGTCTGCGGGGACTTCCTGGATGGGTCTTTTTTCTAGCAGTCTTGAAACTTCTGTGACTGCCTGATCCCTTAGATTGGGTGGAGCATCTGGGATGGATTTTTTTTTTAAACAAAGTGGGGATTGATGAATGGGAATCTTGTAACCTCTGTATATAATGGCTAGTACCCATTTGTCCTTTGTAATATCTTGCCAGGCGATTGGGTACAATGACAGCCTTCCCCTGACTGCCTCCAGAGTTGAGCAGTCGGGCATCCCTTTAGGATGTTGATAGGCTTTGGAAGAGAACGTATCTCTGTCACCTTGATTTTACGGACCTCCTCTGCCACGAGGGCAGCGTCTGCCATTGTTATTATTTCCCCCTCTGCCCCTGGGGGAAAATTCACCACGTGCATCAGGCAAGGGTCCTTGGGATTTTCTAAACCACATCTTTCCACCCTTTTGACCCTTTGGGTATGGTCTGGTAGGAGTGGAAAAATGGACTCCAACATCAGAGAGCATCTTGTCTTCCTGCTGGCACCTGGTAAGCATGTCTTTCACCTGAGGCCGAAAGAGGGAGTAGCCAAAGGGGGTATTGGTAAAGGACGCTCTGAAAGGTTCCTCAAATGGACACAGCCGTAGCCAAGAATGTATCCTAAGAGCCACTCCTGTTCCTGCAGCTCTACTCGCACCATCGGCTGCGTATGAAATAAGCCTCATGGAGGAGTTGACTACTGAATTAAGAGTCGCCAGCTAAGTAGCTACCTTGGCTGAAGCTCCCTCAGCTGCTGGATCTAGCAGGGTATCTCCAAGCTCTTTTAGGAGATCCCTCTGAAACCTATTAAAATGGGAAAGATAATTCAGGGACCTAAGGGAGAAGGTCGCTGATGAAAACATTCGCTTCCTGTATCTGTCCATCGTACGAGAGTCTTTATTTGGTGGATGGGCAGATGAGGAGGTTTCAGCTAACTCTCTTTGTAGCTGCTGCTACCACCATGGCATCAACTGGGACACCTTTAGTCAAGAATTGTTTGTCTTGGGGAGCTGTGATGAATTTATTGGGTCTCCTTGGGACAGGTTCCATGGCATCTGGAGCTGACCAACCTTTCGAGAGACTACGGACATGAGTGGATCAAAAGACAGAGACACGCAGGAGGTGGAAGGTTGGGAACCAAATGTGGCCAGGTATTCAGACTCGTCCTCGGAGGGGGCAAGGGAAGTCCAGCTACACCTCTGCCTGAGAATCTCAAGGATGTTCGAAAAGGAAACATCTTCAGAGTGGGACCTTGGGGACCCCTCCGATTCATCCAGGTCTGTATCTGAGGTGAGAGACTCAGGGAAGTATAGGTGCTTCCTCTTACTCTTTTTCTTACGGGGAGCCTGCTCAGAATGCTCTGGGAAGGCTTTGGAAAAAGAAGGTTCACCCAATTGGGTGTCCTGGGGCATAGGTTCCCTACGCTTTGGGGCTGGAGGAGGAGCAGAGGTTGCAACAGGCACCGAGGGGGATGGAGCCGTTGGAACTGATCGTGGAGCCGTCTGTGGGGACAGCAATCTCTGCATGACCTCAAAGGCGTCACAGTCTTGAAACAAGTAGGGCTCCAGCTCTGAAGAGACAGGAATACCACCCTGCACTGAAGGCGATGGCTCCGAGGCCGATGTGGGAGCAGAGCTCAACTGAGCCGATGCTCCAAGAGGGAGAATGGAGTCGGACAAGGTCCAATGCCACTTCCCCCCTTGGAGCCGACGAGAGAGCTTTGGCGCCCAGATACCTCGATGGGTGGAAGAATCAAGGTAGTCGGAGCCGATGAGGATGTCATCGGAGCTGAAAGAACCACTATCAAAGCATCCTTGGACTCCGGCTCCAAACTAAGCATAGTCGGAGGAGGAATCAAAATCGAAGCAGATGGAGCCAAAGCCTGTTAATGTGGGCTTGAAAGCATTTTAGCAAGCAACCTACTGACTACTCTCTCCACATCCTGATCCGATAACCTCAAGGATCGAGAGGAGTGGGAAGATGAGCAATGACTGGACTTGCTTTGAAGTAATGGTGATTGTGGCACCGAGCGAATCGGCACCAGAGATGGAGACCTAGCTCTTTTGTAGCTCCTAAGTAAACTTGGAGCCGACGGAGGGGTAGTCTTGTCGGTGCCAGCCGGCACCGACACACTTGGTTTGTCAAGCTCACAGGTTGGTTGCGAACATGGAACCAATGGCTTAACTGGTTTCAAAGGTTTCAATGGCTGAGATGCTTTAGCCGGAGAATCCTGTTTTAATAATCCATGGAAGATAAGCTTGTTTTTCTGCTCCTGCAGGACCTTTGGACTAAAGGCATGACAAATAGCACGAGTCCTGCAGGTGCAGACCCCCCAGGCAGTAAACACAACTAGTGTGCCCATTTGTCAGAGACATCTTCTGACAGCATGAGTCACACTTTTTAAAACCAGAGGTTTTAACTTCCTCACCTCAACAATAAATAGGATGTGCTGTAGGGATAGATTCCTGTCCCAGAGACTTCCCATGCTCTGGAACAAGATTCCAATCTACATTAGGCAGAACTCCTTGCTAACCCTCTTCAAGAGAAACCTTGACGACTGGATGGGAAACAGAAAGTTTACTCCAGGGATCACTTCAATGGCTCTGCTGGACAGAGGCACAGGGAACTAATCTAAGGGGGGCGGCGAAAGCTAATACATTCCGGCTAGACTTATAAATGCCTTCGGGCAGACAGCCTAGTACCTACCTATGAACCTATTTTAATTAAAGTCAAACTATAATAGAAAAACTAAAAATTAATAAAGACCTTAAAGGAGAGCCTCTAACTTAAACGGCTGTCCTTAAAGAGGGGGGAGGGGAAGGAACTCTCTAAGTTAAATGAGTTCAGGGAATAACAGAAGCCCTAGCGACTAGCAAAAAGTAAAGCATAAGAATGAAATAAGGGGGTTTAAAGTAAAAGAAACTTACAAACTACTACTAAAGAAGTATTATATCAAATTTTAAGCACAATATTTGAATTTAAAAGAGACAAAAAATTATACTAAGCTTGAGCCAGTATTGATTGCAACCTCGCAACTAAAGCGGCAAACGAGATCTGGGTAGCTGGCGCTGGGCATTCTGGGATAAGGGGTAGCCTCGAGCCAGTAAAGAGCTCTCGAGCTATAGTAAGTGGCCAAGGCAGAGCCGAGGATCGGCTCCGAACCCATCCAGAAAGAACCAAGGCGAGATTGGACCACTTAACATCTTGTTTTATCCAATGCACAACTACAGAGAAGGTATAGGTTATCCCAGCTCTCACTGGGTTGCAAGTCAAAAAATCCTAGATAGGACTCCCAACTGTCACAAAATGTACAAGCACACTGGAAATTTGGAGGATTCCAATTCAGCTATGGCATGACTTTGGAATATAACAGGAAAATGAACAGAAAAGCATGCAAATAAAGACAGGATAATGCAGATTCTACCAAAGAATACATCACAATTTAGAACAAAACAGGGCAGCCCAGAGCTGAGAGACAGCAACACTAATTGCTGTTCTGCTGTACCATTGACTTAATTTACGCCACAATTTAGAGATTTAGGAACAAAGTCTACAGTATATTATACATATATATCCATTTAGCAAAAGATGATTCACAATGACAACAGACCATCCTAAAATTATTACAAAGAGCTCTAAAGCTATTCTGTCAAGAAATTAACAACAAAGGAGGTTAAGAAAAGTATCAGAGCAAGGTATGAAAGAAAACATAAGGGTTGTGCTGAATCTGTAAACACTTAGCTGAACAAACCAATTGTTGTGGTAAAACATTAAGTGAACCATAAACCTTCATCCTGCCTTACAACTTTCCACCACAGATGAACACACACACACACACATTTATATATATATATATATATATATATATATATATATATATATATATATATATATATATATATATATATAAATTTATACACATACATATAATGATTATATCAAGACTGATAGACAACAAAAATGAATGATCCATTTTTTTGTCATTCGTTTGTGTATCACTAAACACTGGCAACTTCTCTCACACACTCAGTAAACACCAGGTGCAAAACCCAGATCAAACATTACCTGAACAGCAGTATTATTAGAGAAAAGGGGTTTAGTATATGCGTGTGCATATCTATCTTAATATATATATATATATATATATATATATATATATATATTCACTTCATAACAAAGAAAGCTAAAAACACTGAAACTCAAAACACTGAAACCAAAACAGAGAAAACACATATCATACATATACTGAGTTTAAACAACATAAATCACAGCACTTTCCCCAAGTGAAGCCAGGGAAGCTAATATCATTTCAGCTCAACTTATGTCACAATTAATAGTGGAACATCCGGTCTCCCAATATTTTTATTTAGTCCCCAAAATCCATAAATGTTTAAGGAGCCCGCCCGGACGCCCTATAGTGGCAGGCAGAGAATCGTTGATTGAACCTTTGTCAGAATATTTAGAATTAAAATTAAAACCACTTTTGCCTTTAGTTAGGGCTAGGGTAAGGGACACTAAAC